>NW_013953499.1:109791-117470 GCF_001266775.1 Austrofundulus limnaeus
CAGTAAGAGGTTTTTATTTAATAGAATTTTTGGACAAAAAAATCACAACATATCACAATATATCGCCTTGCTTACAGTATCACAATATATCGGGATATATCTTATCGTGACCCCTCTGTCATGATTTGTATCGTATCGCCAAATTCTTGCCAATACACAGGCCTAGTAAAAAGGTTGACTGACTGTTAGTAACTCAGTCTGCAAAGTTCGCATCAGCTAAATCAGATGTCATCTTATGTACCTATGTAACTATGTTAATATTTTTGTCGTACAAATACGGCATAAGTTTTTCTTATATTTTATCAAATTTTGAACATTTTTGTTTCGAGCAGGTAACATTTCATGTTGGGTAGGTAACACTTTTCGTCACCTGCCCGACAGGGCAGATAAAAAATAATAATAATCTTGCCCAACCCTGTCACATTTGTCAAGTAATCTCCAGAAAATCTCAAAACATTTGTGGAAGTTTTGCTCATATGAATCACAGAAGCTTGAAGTGTAGTCAGCTTGAAACTGTTTCACTCTAGTGAAAAGTTTGTTTAAAAAATAAATAAATAAATAAATAAATAAATAAATAAATAAATAAATAAATAAATAAAAGAGGAAGTGATGAAACTGAAATACCATCTTCCTCTCTCCATCCTCCTGGGGGAAGTTGTGGACAACAAAAAAGTTTAAAAAAAAAAGACTGATTTAAAAACCACCAAAGTAAAGACAACATTCTCCCTTCATGGAAAAGGGAACTAGTCTTCTGTAACGGGAGCTGGGGGAAGCCCGGTGCATCTATGGCTTGTTCCAGCATGCTACACTGGGGGGTCAGTTTCATCCAAAGTAAAAGCGCACAGCAAACAGAGAGAAAAACGATACACCATGACGTACGACAACGGTTCTGTACTTCAGGAGAATTTCCCAAAGATACTCTACAGCAACAGAACGACTTATAACTGATCTCTTAACTAATCTTTTCCTGGCCTCACTGTCTGACACACCATTGACAAACTGTTCAAGAACCACAGAGCAGTCATGTTGCGACGCTCCATCATGGCAACAACCTAATCTTGGGCCTGGTGTACAAATGACACCAGAATTAATCAATACAGAAGTGAATAGCCTAAAATCTGAATAATGCAACATTTGAACTGACACAACTCTGTCGCTTTCCACACATTTGCTACAAAACACTTTTAAATAGCATTCATACAACTTTATTACTGCAAAATAAGTTTTAAATGTCACATTTATAGTCTGTAGTTTGAGTCAAATAGTCTTAAAACATTCAAATCCAGGTTTTCTTCAGGTCAGCTGAGTCTGTACCATTAAAGACTACTTTTTGTGTACATTCCAATAGAGTAACACAAGAACCCAAAACTGAATATTTTCACAGTGTGCTTGTTGTTTTCCATCAGGGTGATAGCAGGGTAAGCACTCAAAGCCTGACAGAGGGTTTCTTAGTCTTGTGCAATCTGTTAAATTCCACTGCACAACTAAGGAGAGCCTTCCTGCAAACGCACAACCAGTGACAGGCTCACAACAAACAGATGAACTGATCAGCTGCTGTGTACATCTCATACTGACACTGCCTAAACAGGCTTTTTTTTGTAAGTTATAGATTTATTAAAGCTTATCAACAAGTGTCCTAACTTAAGCTTCATATTGCTAATGTGTTTTTGTAACAGTGTTTTAGACAACTCTGATCATGGGCAAATTATAAAATGGAGAAACTCAAAATGTTTTATTTGCTTTTTTATTATTTCCTTTCTGCAAAAAAAAAAAAAAACACACACTGAAAGTTCAGTTCCTATCCATTAGGTCAGGGCTCGGCAACCTTCACGATAAAAAGAGCCATTTATGCTGCTTGGCGCACTAATAAAATGTGTTCAGAGCCACAAAACAAGCTACAACTGTGATTATCAACTGGTGGACCGTGGGCCTTTTTATGACCTTTTTTGGACACCTTTACGGCCAGTGGATGTGGCATTATAAAACTAAAAAATACATTATGAATTTTATTATTTATTATTATTTTGACACATCGGGACAAATGAAAAGACCACATTCATGTAAACAAGAAAAAAATACTGTACATAGTTTATCCTGAATTTCATAAAAACTAGTACAACTGAACTATTCAGGTGTATTTTTTCTAATTCTTACTATGTAGTCTTCAAATTCTTTAAAGGTAATTTTAATGGATTCGAGAGAAAGAAGTTGGATTATTTAAGTAAATAAAAGGCTAGTATGAGCTAACATGTTTTACTTTTTTGATCATATTTTTGCATACAAATTAATTTTTTGTTGTGAGTATAAAAAACAAAAAAAATCTGTTATGCTTGGTCACATTTTCAAAGGGCCACTGCAGAGGGACCAAAGAGCTACATGTGGCCCCAGATGTGCAGATCCCTGCTTTAGGAGAAAGTAAAACTTCTAAATGTACAAAAATTGTTCCAAACACTGACACCAAAACCTGAAATGTGATTGTTATCCGTGTTCGTTGCAAATACAAAACAAACTACTATGTCACTGATATTAGCGTTTACAAATCCATTTATTGATACACGTCAACACATAATTCTCTGACGAAAAAAAAAAACAAATGTTGAGATTCCATTTAACTTTTTTGTAAGCACATTCCTCTCATTGCAGCAGGTCTTTGCGCCGTGATAAGCTGAAAACAGGCAGAGGCCCAGCTTGTTAGCCACGCTTCCTGAAGGTTTCCAAACAGAGCCGTAGACCCAGAGTCCAGTGACCGCAGTGCACAGGCTCGATCACATGTCCCACACAGGCCACTCGAACGGTTTTATCAGTTTAAGAACAAAAAGACTCCCAAACTGCACACACAGGCTCAGACAGGCAGACGGGTGTGCCTCAGAGTCAACTTTACAAGAAACACACCTCATATCTTCTGTCATGTAAGGGCAGCGAATTTCAACAAACTGCTGACTGTTTAACCAGATTCTCTTTACTCCCCATGTAAAAACCTGAACTGACAACTGGATTAAGTGACCAACACCATAAAAGTTGGAGCCATAACTTCCAGAAAGCCAACAGGTTATAATTACAATTCCAGCAGCCAAACATAATTATACATCAAACTATACACAGACAGACTCGTCTTCTCTTTAACTGCCACCCAAAGCTTGAAGGCCAGGCACTGATAGCTCGATGATGCAACAGAGAAAGAATTACTGACAACAGCAGAAGAGCCACCATCATGGGGTTTGGTCAGCATGGTGTAAATGTGTTATCCTCCTCACTATGCTTGCCATCAGTCTTTCAGGGACACTTGCACCGTCTCAGCTGTTACACCTTCTGCCAAACTGTGTAGCCAGATATCCCACAGGACGACCAGATCCGAGCCTGAAATAGAGATCCATCACAGAGGGGACAAACACACACACACGTACAGAGTGTTTGCATGTTCAGCTGGCGTGCTTTTACATCTGTAAAATTTGTTACAGATTCATCTAAGTGACAGTTAACATATGGGTGTGTGTGTGTTGTACGTGCAAGTAAGGGGGGATGGGTAACACAAACCAAGACACCTGTTGAAACTTCTGTTGTGGCAATTTATTGAAGTGGTAAGCTTTGTGGGGTAACCTACTTCACCTGAAACGACCAAACTAGCATTTTTTTTAAATAAATAAGTGATCAACAGTGTGTTACAAAAACAAAACATGAGCAAAAATTACAACTAAGCCTGCTAATTTCACACTCATTAAAATCAACCATCTGCAGTTTACTTAAAGTGATTAGCTCCTGGGGGTTTACACCTGCCTCCTAAAGATAAGACTAAAGTTAGCAAACAGGCTAACTGCGAGCGAAACCTTTTCCCTGAACGGTTAAAACGTAGCTGCTAAACAGCCAACAAACCACAGAAAGTGTTTCTGACTGCCAGGTTTTACAGGTGAGGTGACATACCTTCAGTAACAACAGCAAAATGTATCACACGGAGCGTCAAAGAACAGCTTAGCACCGAGGATCCGCACCACAGTGACAGTGAAACTCTGCACCAGCGCTGCTGTTTCTGCTGCCATCTTGTTCCAACGACGAGAACGGACCCAGCGACTTTTCGCACATTTGAAGCTCTTTCTAACGCAAAAAAAAAAAAAAAAACCTCGCTGTTACACGAGCGGGATATAATCCATGATGTCGTCCGCCGTCCCGGGACTCGTCGAACGTTGGTCTTGCGTCTACTTCGGACGAAGGTCGATGTTTGTAAACTTTTACATGTTACTGCGCCCCGTCCGCGACTGATAGCCTGCTGCTGGCTAGCTGTTGCTGCTGCTGGTTCTATGGCTTGTTGCTTCTACGCATGCGCGGGTTGTTTGGAAGGGGTGGTGGGAGGAGCCAATGAGCTCCGTCAGTCAATTGTTGCTTATACGCATGCGCGGGTTGTTGGGAAGGGGTGGTGGGAGGAGCCAATGAGCTCCGTCAGTCAAAACATTTCACTTCCATACACACAGGATATATTCACACATATCTAATTACTTATCTCACAATAACGTAACACTAATTATTGAAATGTTGATAAAATTAGGCTTAATAAGTCCTGCTGTGTATTTATAAATAATACATGTTTCAGTGTTTCTTGTTTTAGGGTTTTTAAATTAAGGTTCTGGCTTCATCGACTGTCTGGTATGAGTACTACATGCTTAGGTACGTTCATATGATCAAATTGAAACTCTATCTTTTAAAATATTAGAATATAATATGTCACAACTCACCAATAACTCCACAAAGCATCAATCTATTCTTTCAACATACTGCTTTTACAAATTAAAGTAAAGAAGACAGTTTTGAGGGACAAATAATGCTTTATTTGCTCATTTTGTGAACACTCAACAACAAACATCTGTGCAGTGAATCAGTCGCGGTGTTACTCATTTGGAGAACAAGAAACATAACTTAAAAGTTTTGCATTTAGCAGTTGCAAAAGACAAATGTTAGACTCAAAAACAAGAGTCCATCAAAATAAAATAGTTCAACATCTATAGAACCAACAGGAATTAACAATCCGTTATTAAAGAAGAAAAAAAGAAAGCTAAAGCTAAGTAACATTTAAACAGCTAGTTCAGTCAGACCACAGTACTTGTTGACCTTCCCTTTAGTAAATTTATTTGGACAACTTTATTTATGCAAATCGTGTTTTTGTCAGGATTATATTCATCACACGATGAACCGATCCAAGAGTGTTTTATCAGCATGAAAAATTTGTCTCAAAAGTCACAAACGTAAATTACAAAAATGTAAAATGCATGTTTCAGTCCATCAACAAATAACAGCAAACGTGAACAGAAATGGGGCCGTATTATGCGTTATGTCACATTATTTTTAACCTTTCTGTATTTAAACAGCTTGTTCTGCAGACAAGAGGCATACACAGTCAGAAAACAATTGTTTTTGTGTAATTTCCACATGAAAGGGTTTATTTTTGTTTTCATCACTTTTAAATCTTCATATCTAACTCAGTTTTCCACCAGACCAAATGTACAACTAACCGACGTTATCTTATATAAAGACATGTCGTTTGGTTGTATAAAAGTTTAGGAGATATCCCTCCTCGACTATGAAACACGACTGAATGATGGCTCGAAGCAAAAGGTAGGAAAGGCGGAGCGCTGCTCGGCGCTTCACGTGACTGGAGTGGAGAGAAAAAAAACATTTTGTCTTTGGTATCTTAAAAAAAAACATTTAAACCATAACCGTATGACAAAAAATTTGTTTTTAACACTGCAGTATTCCTTGACACCGATAACCACCCTATGTCTTATTGCAACCGTAATAAATAGTCAGTTCTCCAACAGAACCCCTGCTAGTGATACCATTTAAGTTTATGCCAGCACAACTAATGTAAAAGTCACAATTATTACTATTTTATTGATTAAATAACACTGTGAGTAATCAGAACTGAATTGGTGTTTTTGTTTAGATCAGGTGAGTTTAAGGTGCACATTCTGCAGAGCTGGCTTCCCTTTACAGAGGGGCAACAGCAGAACCGCAGATCCCCTCGCCACACCGATCCTCTCTATGTCTGCGTGCCGGGGCTCTCCCCCGACGTCAGGATTTCCTGGAGGATCTTTTGGTAGAACGGGGAGAAGACCAGCTTGTTGAAGTTGACCAGGCGGCTGAAGCGAACCGAGAGCTCTTTGAGCTCCCTGCTGATGGGAGCCAGACCGCCCGGGAGAGGAGGCGGGGTCTTGTGTTGACTGGACTCCAGGGAAGCCAGGAGGTAGCTCTGAACCCGGGAGTCTGTGAGGAGAGAGGAGTTACGGGAAGACAAATGGTGCTGATGAGGGGGGGACGGAGACGTACGGCGAGCGACGCTCTTCTTACCCATCAGCTTACGGACGGTGTTGTCTGGCTCGGCGATGGCGGAGATCTGTCCCATCAGGGCACCCTTACGGTCGGCTGAAAACGGCGAGTATCCATGGTGGCTCAGGCAGTGACTCAGCTCAACACACAGTTTCTCCCCGATGGTCGCTAAGGCCTCCCGTATATTAAAAGACCTCAGAAAATAAAGTTATATTAAAACCTGTCCTAGCATGGAAGGAAAGTGAGCACAGTCCCGCTCAACCGCTAACCTGCTAATAGCATTATAAATTAATATCAGTTTTTTTTGCCACTAAAAACTAAAAAGCATTAAATACACGCCACCATGTTATTAAAGGGCCGGTGACATCAACTTTTTTAGATAAACAGGATGCATTTGTGGAAAGATAACATTGATAACATATTGCAAAACAAATTTCACGCCGCTGAGATGAACGGTTGTTCAGAAATTTGCCTGTGAAGAAACAGGAAGTGATGTCAAAGGGGAATGTCTGCATGTAAACAGAGCGATCCTACAACGGCTAACAACACAGACTGTAGAGAAGAATCTGATGGTTTTTTTTAACATTATTTTGAGTCAATATCAAAGAGAGATGAAGAATAGTTAAAGTTTAAATAATTTTGTTTTAATAAACAAAGACCAGAGACCAAAAATAATAATAATCTCATTGTGTGGCCCTAACACTCCGTCGTATCTGCCAATGCTATAAGTTTTTTTATCGCTAGCAGAGCTAAATAAACTTCCAGTGAATATTTGTACTCACTGTGCGTGCATGTCTGCGAGCATGATGCTGACAGTGTTTTTAAGGGTCTCCATCAGTCCTGGCAGGCCTGAGATGGCCTCTCCTGTCGTCGTGTAGACTATCAGGAGCACAGAGGAGAGCAGAACTAACCGCTCGGCCTCCTGCTGCATCTCCTGGAACCGGACCTGATCCATCAGAACCGTCTGCACGGAAACCACACTCATTCAAGGGTAAGCAACAAAACCAAAACAACCAATAAAGAACACCAAAGGCCCGAGAGCCTACCTCTGGGAAGAGATCCACAGCGTGGTCCCACCTGAGCAGGCGGAGATATGCCTGATTGTGAACGTTTAGGAAAGCGAGCGATGAAGACTGATCGGAGGCAGCGCCACAACCGTCCGTTTCTCTCAGGAACTTCACCGTTTCCTCCAGCCACTTCTTAGTGTAGTCTAAGGCATCTAAGGAGGAAAGGGAAGTTTGACTTTTTTTACTGCGTATGGATATTAAAATTATATATTTATGGGTCAAAAATAAAGGAGACCAATTATGGGTCCTAGAAATGTTTATGGTATGTCTGTGGGCTATCCAGACCATGTTCATTCAATT
>NW_013953499.1:118470-119031 GCF_001266775.1 Austrofundulus limnaeus
AAGAAGTACATACCCAAAGTTGAGTAAAAAAAGCTTTAAAAAGTGAATTTTGCATAATAGGTCCCCTTTAACTGAACGATCTCTATTGACAAAAATCTTGATAAATGAGGACATTTTCTACAGAAGGGACTACTTACTGGGTTGTTTCTCCAAAAACTCCTGGAACTTGTTCCTTTCGTACTCAACCGACTGCTGCATGAGATGCGGCCTGATGCTGCTCAGAGCAAAGTTAGCCATGTCCACCCTCATCAGGTCCAGCACAGAGAAGATGGCTCTGGTTGGAGCAGGAAGAGAAATTAATCAGGAAACAAGTAGAAAGAACAGATCAGGAAATTGTGCAGCGCTTTAATTTTTAATTTCCTCTGAGTGGGTCGGCTTTACCATTATTATTGTGTGGACGCTGAGTCAGCATCTACAATGCTGTTTTCCTTTTTTATTTTTCCACACTTCTGCATAGCCAATCAGATCTCAAAACATTCAGCTCATTCATGAAATTAGTGCACTGACGTTTAGCTTTTGTAACTTTTACACTTTTCAAAATATTTCACATTTGTTACAAGT
>NW_013953500.1:0-3428 GCF_001266775.1 Austrofundulus limnaeus
ATAATATACAAGTTTCACTTTTTAAATGGAATTACTGAAATAAATCTACTTTTTCATGATATTCTAATTTTATGACCAGCACCTGTACAGTCAATTTACCATTTGTCAAATTACAAGGACAGCCCGAAATTCCGTGCACCACACAAGGTGCCCTCTTTTTCCACTTGAGCATCTGCCCTCCAAAATGTCTGTGCACACCCCTGTATATAAACTTATATGCTGGTTGCACAGGTTTCGTAAACCTCAAAGTCCCAAAATAGCAGTGCTGAGCTTAGATTTTGGATAACCAATGTTCATTTATTGAATACAATGGAACTAACACATTGATGACACAGTTTATGGATTGCTGTGCATCAAGCCACAGAATCTATGAAAAACATACTGTTTTTAATGATGATAATTTAACAAAGAAAATGCACTTACAACTACTTCAGTTTTCAACATACTGTGGACAGTGAATTGAGCCATTATTATTGCTCTTAAACCAATAAGCTAGATAAATAATGTAACTTTTAAACAGTATCACACTTTTTAAAATAAAAATCACATTTTTTTCACAAAACCTTTTAATTCACATTTAACTCAGGACAAACTTTGTTTCACCAAGTTCATATCTTCCAACGTATTAAAGCATAATTTACTGTAAAAAAAGAACTCAAACAGACAAAGTGAAATGTTGAATTCAGAGAGTAAGAATGGGTGTGTGGCAGAGCCTTTTGAATCAGTCGCTGCTGTATTCTTCTATGTTCAGTTCATCTTCCTTCAACAGAAGCTGGTTTGTAGAAGACTGGGGCTGACTGGCCTGGAAACCCTTCATATCTCCTTCACTCTCCTCCTGTTCTTCTTCCTCCTCCTGTTGGTGCATCTCTTTGTCTGTTATAGCCTCTAGTTTCAATCTGTCCCTAAAACACAAAACAAAATAAAAAAAGGAATAATACCAAGGTATTTTTTAAAACTTTTTTTTTGCATTTAATATGCAAGGCTATGTTCAAAATAAAACACAAAAACTGACTTTATACATTTAAAAAACACTTCACTTTTATTTCTAATTTATACTTTATGCTATTAAAAGACACTGTGACAACCCAATTCCAGCCATTTTGCAATTTTCAAATAGGCAACACAAAAATTACCCCGTCAGTTTTAAAGATTTTGAATTCAGATTTGGTCTGGTAACAGCTGAAAGTTATGCCCTACACCAGGGGTCTGCAACCTTTACAATCAAAACAGCCATTTCTTCTCCTTGGCTCTCTAATAAAATGTGTCCAGAGCTGCAAAACAAGCTACAATTGTGATCATCAACTGGTGATCTGTGGGCCTTTTCAAGGCCTGTTCAGAAACCTTTATGGCCACTGGAGGAGACATTATAAAACTAAAGAATATATTGTTAATTTTTTATTATTTATTAATATTTTTACACATCAGGACAATGAAAACACCATAATCATGTAAACAAGAAAAATACAGTATGTATTTTATACAGAATTTCATAAAAACTAGTATAACTGAACTATTCAGGTATATTTTTTTCTAATTCTTATTAGTCTTCAAATTCATTAATGGTAATTCTAATGGATTTGAGAGAAGGAAATTGTATTATTTAAGTTAAAAAAACAGGCTTGTTGTTTTACTTTTTGTTTTAGTAGTATTAATCACGCATTTGCATACAAATTAATTTCTGTTGTGAGTATAAAAACCAAACAAATGATTCTGTTATGTTTGGTTACACTTTCAAAGAGCCACAAGTTGCAGACCTCTGCCCTACACAGACTAAGAGCACGATCACATTATATGTATACAATTCCTATGAACCTATGGTTCATAAGATACAGCATATTTCCAACAGTAAACAAATACGCACACACAGACATGAACAAAAACATTACTGGCACCTTGCCTTTGTCTGTGGGCAATAAACTGAAATGTAGAAAGATTCTATGTCTGTACCTTTCAGGGTATCTGGTTAGTGACATCTGACCCACATCCTGGATAAACGTTATCTGTTCTTTGAGACAAAAAGTAGCACACATCAATTAATCAACAAAAATATGGTTTTAAATAAATAAACTCTAAGATATGATACATTTCTGATCAAGATTTTAATACCAGTTGAACAATGGTAGGACCCATTTCCGGTACCTCCTGATGGCAAAGGCAAAAAAGCTTTCTCTCTTTGAACAGTTAAATTGAGCTGCATGCCCTCTCTCAGTGTGCCATTGCTGCTGTGTTGGACGCAGTAAGATTTTTAAACGTCTTCAAAGATCCTGAGTGTTATGGAACAAAAAGACAAGTGGTGGACCCAAAACAATTTCACCGGCCCTGAGCCGGAGGATCCAGTAGGCTGTCAAGACACGGGACCCAGATGAAGCTCGTCACTGATGCCAAATGCAGCCTCATAAACATCAGCAGCATCTGTGAGGGAAGGGTTTTAAGAACAAAAACATCTTCGAAGGCCTTGTCTCTTCAAAGGTACAAAATCACCTGTTTGCAGTTTGAACGAGACACTAAACACGAGACACTGAAAGGTAGAAGAAAGTTTTATTCTCTGAGGAGAAAAAAATTAACCTTGATGGTCCTGATGGCTTCCAACGTTACTGGCATGACAAGGAGATCCCACCTGAGATGTTTTCTGCACGGCACAGTGGTGGGGGTGCCATCATGATTTGGGGTGTGTTTTCCTTCAATGGAACAATGGAGCTTCAGGTTGTGCAGGGGCGTCAAACGGCAGCTGGCTCTGTAGAGATGTAGTAGAGGGTCTCCCTCATGACTGAGGACCATGGCCTGTGTGGTAATGACTGGGTTTTTCAACAGGACAATGCTGCAGTTCACAACACTGCCTGACAAAAAGACTTATTCCAGAGAAAACATCACTCTTTTGGACCAGCCTGCATGTTCCCCGGATCTAAATACATCTGAAAACATTTGTGGTTGGATGGCAAGGGATGTTTACAAAAATGTACCGCAGTTCCACACAGTGGATGCCCTCCATGAAGCCATCTTCACAATTTGGAGTACCGTTCCCTCTAGTCTCCTGGAAACACTAGCACCATGCATGCCAAAACAAATTTATCTGATATATTTGATATATATTTGAAACAATGGTTTGACTACTTATTACAGCCTGTTCTTTATTATTATTTTTAAAATTTAAAAAGATTAAAAAGAGAAAAAACAAATAAAAAAATAAAATGCCCCCCTAAATACACTGAAAAATAAAAACAGGTTAAAAATAAACAAATAAATAAATAAAAGAAACAATGAAAAAGAAAACGTACAGCCAAATGATTTCCATTAAACATATATTGTGTCTTACATGAAAATCGAATAACGGTCTCCATACAGTGGTTTGCAAAAGTATTCATACCCCTTGAACTTTTCCATATTTTGTCACATTACAACCACAAACATAAATATATTTCACTGGAATT
>NW_013953500.1:4788-11963 GCF_001266775.1 Austrofundulus limnaeus
TTCCAGTGAAATATATTTATGTTTGTGGTTGTAATGTGACAAAATATGGAAAAGTTCAAGGGGTATGAATACTTTTGCAAACCACTGTACATTTTCAAATTCCTCTGCTTTCCCTTTTACAGTATTGGTTAGCTTTTGGAAAAGAAGACATTTCTTTCATCCACATACTTATTGAAGCCAGAACAGCTCATTTTAGTTTAATAATTGTTTGCAATAAAATGCTTAGATGTTTTTTGTCCCACATTCCTTCTTTTTGTATTTAGAAAGCTCTACATTGAACCTTCTTATGATCCAACAGTGAATGTTGGATCATAAGTGAATGTGAATTCTTGCCATTTTTCAACTGGTCTTAAAATTTTGATCAGAAGTCTATGTTAAAGTAGACATGATGATTAAATCCTTCTTTTTCACATTTAAATCCTTCAGTTGGGTCATTATAAAGTGGAACTACAATGCTTTCGATTGAATCACTTCTAACTTAACCAGCCCCTCTTTCACCACTTTTCTGAGGTAAGTCTCAAAACAGCTGGTTTTGATGAGGACGCTCAAGCCCCGCCCCCTCTGGCTTCCAGACCGGTCCACTCCAGTTTGAGAGAGGGAGTTACCTTTTGTAGCTTGCAGAAATGTTTTATTTACAATTTAATTAAAAGATGTAAACAAAGGAAGACTTGTTCATCCAGCCTTACATGTTGGAGCCAGAGTCTGACCCAGAACCAGAGTCTGACCCAGAGCCTGATTCAGAACCAGAGTGACCCAGAACCAGAGTCTGATCCAGAACCAGAGGAGAAGTAAGATGAGGAAATTATAGTTAGTAAGTTCAGACCTCATTTGGCAATTCTGTTGCAATACTTAACCACAATAGTTCAGAAAATGTCTTGGAAAACAAAGAAAACTAGCCTGGCCCTTGCCTTCTTACGCAGCTCCGCTCAGTTCTAGTTTCCCTTCACTGCTCCGTCTGGGACGTATCCCATAGAGAAGGATTTCTTCAGGAGAATTTTCATCCGAGCCAATCAGAGAACAGAACATCAATTTTCTGCGCAGTGTCTGCTTGTAGTTTATTTTACCTGGGCCAATCAGCAAACAGAAGGAGGAGTTTTGAACAACGTCAATTTTCTGTACAGTGTCTGCTAGTTATTTTAGCATACGGCAGTGGAGGAAGTGAATGAAGCCAGTCTGTGTTGATAAGGCTTCCAAATTAAATTAAATTTGTCAGACAAAGCAGCAGCTCTCATTTGCAGCCGTCTCATTTGGCTCGGTACTTCTCTCCTCTCAGTAGGGTTGTTTACAGCACACGCGATTTCTGGTTAGCTTCTTAGCTTAGCCTCCTTCACAGCGACAACACACACACACACGTCAGCAGAGGCTACACCACCAGCAAGAATCGCTTCTCTGTAGCTGCGAGTCCAGACCCTCATATGAAGCAAAGCAAAAGAAAAGGGTTTGGTTTTAACCAGGCTAAAGGAAAACTGGATGGGTTGAAAAATCTAACCTAAACACCAGGGGTCTCATTTATAAAGGATTGCATAGAAACCATACTAAAAGTGAACGTACGGCCAAAAKGCGGAAATGGCGTACGCCAAAAAAAAAAATTCAGATTTATAAAACCGTGCGTACGCATGTTTCTGTGCATCTTTCCTTTATAAATCACAGTCGCACCTCAGAGTTTGCGCTCGAGGTCCAGCCTCAGGTTCTACCCTCTACACGCCCACATTCAACCATAAACAGTCAATGTAAAGTACCTCATGAATGTTAAGATGTATTTAAATCAGTCAGCTGATCAATGCCAACAAAAGCATTGACTAAGACTCGTGCTCCGTCGTGTGTCTGGAGGTTGACAGGTGCTGACTGACAGCTGCTCACGTGAACAGAATGACTGTAATTGACACAGATTTTCACTCATTTTGCAGGTTTACTGATGTTTAGAGTAATCTAATGATTTTTATCAAAATCTCAGCTTCAAATTAATTTTCTCTCAGAGCCTGCAGGACGATAAAAACAATAAATAAAATTACATAAGTCAGATAAACTTAGAAATAATTTCACTACTCGTCCCCACACGCGCACCTCCCCCCCCACCCCCCGTGACAAATACGGATTTTAAAAAGTGAAGTTTTATAACATACACACTGGCGAGTACCCAAAGCATGACTTTTGCTGTCGTGTTGTTGAAATGTCCCTTGTCACGGAGGGGTCTGTGTGGGTCAGGGTCGTCTGAGGAGGAAGGAGATGAATGGAGTTGTGCGAACATTTCTTTTAAGATTTAAGTTTTTTTATTATTATTTCAAAGGTCCTCATGGCTCAGCAGCAGAAGTATAAATATTACTGTTAAGAAAGCTGATGATAAAGTTGAATAAATATCTAAGTCTGATTCTGAAGGTAAATTAAATATCTGACAGTGATCATTACACAGTGTGGCTCTAATTCCTCACTTCACCATCTGTGTCGCAGTTTCACGTCTCCAAAATGAGCGTACGCATCGGTCAGAGTTGTGAGGCACCGCACATTTTCACGTCGTTTGGATTTTATAAACCACAACCTTGGCGTAAAAAGTGGCGTACGCAAGTTTCTGGGCTCAAATTGTGCGTACGCCAGTTTTATAAATCAGACCCCTGGAGAGGCGAAATTCAAATTTCTACCTCCTAGAGACTCCAAGTCCACAACAAAATGTTTTTAACAGCTAAAAAGTGGATTTTGCTGATGTGTCCTTTAGATTATTTAATTAGGAGAACACAAAAAAAATTGTAAGACAAGTTCTCAAGCATAAAAAGAAGAAGAAATGTAAAAAAAAAAACAGTTTTATTTTAAGGCTAAACAATTGAATATTTTGCTTTGTTGGAAGCTCTCATATAATGTAACATACAGTAAACAGATGTAGTCTGGTAAGTTTCTTATATTACTGTTTCTGTGTGAGTGTTACCTTGGTTCCTCAGTGGATTAGAAAGCTTAGCTAAATAGGGCAGCAGCTGAATCTGCAGACTGACTGGTGTAAGACAGAAGCTCCTGAACAGGGACTGGGCAGCCTGACAGTTGTCCCGGTGCTGAAAGAGACAACATGAGCTTCATTACACACACTTCTACGGTTTATGTATCAATACCAAACAAAAGTATTCTTGTCTTGACCAGTGTGACATGTCCAGGTGTCATGAATGGCTTCTCAATTAACCTGTATTCCTCTGTACAGTTAATTGGCTGATGCAGGTTTAAAAAGGAGCCTGCACCACAGGGCAAGAGGAGTGGTTCCTGATTCGGACAGTCAACTGCTAGCTGGTTCATGGACACTCCTTCCTTTTGTTTGTTTTGGCCAGAGCTCCCAGCTCTCTTTGTTCAGACTGGCTTCTTGTTAAAGGGATCCATGATTAGTTGCAACATTAAACTTTATTTAATAAACATATATTTTTACTGTAAAATAAAGACTGTAAAAATACTGTAGGCTGTTTAGTAAATTTTTTAAAATATATTTTAATACGGACGGAGCCATTTTATTTACACACAAAGCATTCTGGGTAAATGATGATGTGGATAGGTCCTCGGTGTGAGAGAGCTATATCCACCCTGAAGGTTAATCTTGGACAATATCTGATGATCGACTCTTTTAAATGAAACCAGAGAGTGTTGACAGAGAGGAGAAGGTAGAAACGACTCAGCCTGTAACTGAAAATATGGATGGAGGACCTCAGTTTAGCTTGTTTGTCGCACTAGCACTGAGCTAATACATATAAGGCAATATAGCGTCAGTGCTAACGCTAAAGCTAACAGGCTAAGCTGAGGTTCTTCTTCCATGAAGCAGCTCTGTTGTCCTCCATCCATATTTTCAGTTACAGGCTGAGTCATTTCTACCTTCTCCTCTCTGTCAACGCTCTCTGGTTTCATTTAAAAGAGTCGATCATCAGATATTGTCCAAGATTAACCTTCAGGGTGGATATAGCTCACTCACACCGAGGACCTATCCACGTCATCATTTACCCAGAATGCTTTGTGTGTAAATAAAATGGCCCCGTCCGTTTAATATATTTTTAAACTTTTAGTTTAAAAATTATAAAAACTGAAAATCCTACAGTATTTTTACAGTCTTTATTTTACAGTTAAAATATATGTTTATCATATAAAGTCTAATGTTACAACTAATCGGGTATCCCTTTAATCATATGGCCTAAATGTTCCAAACATCTGGACCAGGGGTTGTCCTCGAGGGCCGCAGCCCTGCATGTTTTACTTGATTCTCTGCCCCCACACACCGGATTTAAATGAAAGGGTGATTCTCAGGCTTCTGCAGAACTTGGAAGAGATATGACTGAATCAGCTGAGTTTGGAGTAGAGAAACAAGTAAAACATGCAGGGCTGCAGCCCCCGAGGAACAGGACTGCCCACCACTGATCTGGACTCTATATGTTATGTGTCCAACGTAATCCTAGACACTTGGACTGTAAGAACCAGGTTCTAAAGTAATTAAAATAAAACTAGATATGGCATAGTGGTAGCATATATGAGGCCTGCACATACACAACGCAACAGAACTCACATACAGGTAGTGGTTGTTTAAAGATGACTGAGTGTTTAAATGAGAAGTGACTTTGGAAAGGTCATTACAAATCAAATATTTTGTTGATGGAAAACAAAAAAACAGACCTGTTCTCTGTAGTCTATTGTAGTGGAGTGATAATGAAACAAACCATATTCAAATGCATGATATCATATATGTACTAATGTTTAGGCTTGTCGCAATAAATTGATTAATAATAAATCAATTAATCACACGATAAATTGAAGTAAGGTTGATAAATTAAAATGAGGTCAATAATTTTTGTTTGCCTGCTTGTTTTCTCTGTGTCTACCTCTTTTGTACTTCTTAGCCTAGAGAGGAGTGAGCTCTGGTGTCAGGTCAGGCTCATGGTCTCTAACCTCTGCAGCATGAGAGCTACAGGTGTTTACATGGGGTGGGGGGCGCAACGACAGGACAACAGGTTGTCAAAATCTGGTTGTCCGCAAAAATCTCAATAAAATGTAATGTAATAAGAAGGCTATATTGTTCTGTATACAAAGTGTAATATATACAAATGTTCTCAGTCAGCAGGTTGACAGTTTCAGGAGCTGCTTGAGGAGAACTTCTCCTCCTCATCCTCCTCTTTAAAATAGAGAGCAAAAATCAACATCCACAAGCTTTCTGCTTACAGGTCAAAGATTTTCTTTTAAATAGGAGTATTCTGTGTACACGACCTTATTTAAGTTACAGTTTAGTGTTCTTAGGACTGAAGACTTTCTGAGGAAAGAGGTTTTAAACATCTTTTCTATCATTTTAGTGTTTTCAACTGAGGCGCTTTGATATATTTATTTTTAAAAATTACAGCACAAGAAGTTCCCTGCACAGAAAAAACAATTTATTTTTACTATTTTTTACACCAATCTTACAAATTTCTCCACTAAAATTGTTGTGTAATGTAAAGGCATTGAAACACCTGGTTAAATTTAGAAGATATTTAAGACTAACTACAAGCACCTGAAGCTGACTTAGAGAACTTTGTAATTTTAGAGGAAGATCAAAGTCAAATGTTGACGCGACAAATGTTGATTGGGTAAAACTTTGACTGTGGTTCTCTTTATTGGGTGAAAGAACCATCAGTTTAATCCCTACATGGCTTTAACAAGTTTTTTTTATCATGTTCATTTTTACAATGATGAACACTCACTGAGGAAAACTTAAATCTAGGTCTTTTTTTCTTGGTTGTCCACTGGACAACCGGGAGGTGGGATCTGGTTGCCCGAAATGAAAATGTGTTATCTCGGACAAACTAAACAATGGTTGTGTCAACCCCTGTTTTACGGTGATTAAAAAAAAAAACTTCATTCTGAAGGTGTGGCAGCTTTTTTTAGCCGTGGCAGAGCGCCATGATCAATTACATGTAGGGGAAACCCTGCAGAGGAGCGTCTTCAGTTTTCTGATGCCTTCTTTCTGCTGGCGACACCTCAGGGCACCGTGCCGAACCTTGGGTTTGACTACTTAAATTTTGTGAATTTTGTAAGCAGCGTGTGAGGAACCGCAATTAATTTATGAATCAAGAAGACACGCAGAAAGAATTGTGCCAGCTTGGGTAGAGGAGGTGGGTGTATGGGACTGTTGGACTCTAAGTGAGTGTAGGTCAGACAGGTCAGCATCTGACTTCATCAGGATCTGATCATGTTTATGGATGTACAGGTCTGAAATAAAAACATTTCAGTCGTGCACTGCTACAAGTGACATGGAGAGTAACATGATAAATAACCCAACTGCCAGGCTCTGGTAGTCAGAAACAGCATCACTTGATGGAGATTTCACACTCAGAAAAACATATAAAATCACCAAAATGATGTTTTCTGTCTCTGCAACAGTAAGTATGCACCTGGATTAACACATAAATTCATTGCAGCCCACAGAGGTTTGATTCTGTCTGCACTGAAACCAAGAGCAGAGCATTAAAGTCAGTGTGTGATGTCAGTACCTTCCTGCTGACAAGGAACCAGCTGGGTTTGTGCAGGGGTCTGAATCCTGAAGAAACCGGGTGTGAGTTTGAGTGAAGGAGGCCCCTGGTGGCCACTGAAGATCCATATTGCTGCAGGATGCTGCGATTCTGAAATAAACGTATGGTATGTAAACACAGTATGTTTATTTATTGTGCATCTTCACATAAACAGCAGGGGTTCAAGCAGAGGTCCCTGCAGTACACAGAGGGAGTTTCATGCCTGTGAGTGGAGTTTGTTAGTCTGGGCCAGGTTTGTCCTAACTGTGACTGCTGGCGTTTGGAATACAGGCGGAGGTTTTTAGGTGGGCAGAGTTTGGACAAAAAACATGATTAGTCAAATTATTTGTTCTTGTGGGGCGGCTTTGACTTGAGTGGTTAGGGAAGTTGTTCCTCTAATGAGAGGAACAAGAGTTGGCGGTTCGATTCCACTGCTAATTGGTCACGTGTCAAAGTGAGTAAGGCAAAACCTCCCACTGCCTTTGATGTGTGTGAAGTGATCTAAAATGATGATCTCAAATTATGTGCTTTATTGGTGAACTTTAAAAAGAGCCTTAAAAAGTAAAATTATAAAAGCTTATGCTGTTATGTAGATTTAAATTTGTTTATTTTATTTATTTATTAAATAAAGTCTAATATTATAACTAACCATGGATCCCTTTAAGGTGTGTGTGTGTGTGTGTG
>NW_013953500.1:12058-20468 GCF_001266775.1 Austrofundulus limnaeus
GGACAGTATACTGAGAGTCACTGAATAGGGTAAGCAAGTATAAGCCGTGGCTTCAGCCTACTCAGTTTTTGGTCAATTATTGATTTGTATTTGTAAAATTGTTTCATTTTGTTTTCTTTTTCTTGTAGTGTAAATTTATCTGAATAAATCTAAATCTAAAGCAGTGGTCCTTGAGGATCACTATCTTGCATGTTTCAGATGTTGTCCTGCTTTAGCACACCTAAATGAATGAGTGATTGACAGGCTTTTAGGAAACAACTAAAACATGCAGCATAATGGTCCTCAAGGTCCTGGGTTGAGATCTAAAGCACTGATTAGTCTTTATATAATGATTCATTTGTATTTATTATTAAAACTCTGAATGAATGTGTAAACGGGCAAATGAGGGCACAGATTGTAATGTTAAGTGTTTTGAGTATCATGGTTGAACAGAAAGGTGCTGTATAAGTACAGCCCATTTATTGTTTGTGGGGCAAGTTAAAAGATGCTGTAATAATTGTAGATTATTGTGAATTTGAAAGTAATTTTTTTGACTGTCTATAGTTTAAAACAGAGCAATGTCTCAAATAAAATTATTGTGACCATGTAATGTTACCATGTAATAAATTATGACTTAAAATTTAGAATTTATCTTTAACAACTAAGTTTATGATTCCTCAGACTTTTAGCACTCTTTCACACTGAACTTTTTGCAGGAAATGTCTTTTCTGTAGTATTTAGTTTGTAAAGAACTAACTATCCAATCAGCTGAAAGGAGGTCAGCATCAGACAGATACTCGCTGGCTCTGTCCACATCCTCTATCTCAGTGAAGAAGTCCAGGTAGTTTTGATGAAGGTACAGGCTGAAAACCTCTGCAGACATCTGTGACCGCTCCATAACCAGCTGAGAAAAAACACAAGATCAATTAAAAAAGAAAAGGTATAAGTAAGTATAACACCTAAATATTGTCTATTCAAATAAACTAAGAAAACATTACCTCTGGATTAATCAGCAATGGTTCCCTGTGATAATGTGAGAGGTGACACGATAAGGCAGGCCCAGGGCAAGAGGTGGTTTCATCAGCAGCTTCAGGAGTGCCTCCTGTTTTTTACAAATATTTATCATTTGGTTAATAAAGCATATTATTTTTTGCTGGTAAATCAGCAAAACCCATGAAAAAGCAACTAAACTTTATTTGGATTTAAGCCACAACTATAGCCCTGATGATTACAGAAGGTCAGTCTAATGAAGTTCCAATAAGACTTCTGTACATCAGTATAAACAGGTGAAGTCAGTAACTATTTTAAGCAAGTTCTGTTTGTTTGCTGATTTTTTTGTAAAAAATTACAACACATTGAGACATCTGAAGTATACTGTATTATTATATTGATATTAATATGGTTCCTTAGCCCTTTGAGCCATATATGAGTCATATCTCTGTAGCCTAATTATGACCCCCGCACACGAAGCGTAAGCAGGAGTCATATTGTTTTTGTACGGTTTTTATTTTTATTTATTTATTTTTTCTGTGATTTTTGGTCAACCGTAGCACAAAAACGGCTGCACCAATCAACATGAAATCTGGCAGGGCTGTAGATGAGTCTGACCTACACTGCGCCAGCCAACGGTTTTACGATACACCCCATATTTGAGGAGGGGGCTCCTTTCAAAGTGGGGGTGTCTGGACATGCAAAAATTCTTATAACTCAAAAACTATTAAACATAGGAGCTTCAGATTTTTTTTTTTTTTTTGTTGTTGTTGTTGTTGTTGTTGTTCAGCTCCGATGAAGCTCTATCCATCAGGTCTTGCTTTGACTCATTCATGTATGTTTGAGAAATCCTGTAGTGCAGGGGTGTCAAACTCCTGTCCTCGAGGGCCGCTATCCTGCATGTGTTAGAGGTTTTCTTGCTCCAACACACCTGATTTTGATCGCTGGGTGATTAACAGGCTTCTGCCCAATTTGAAGAGTTAATTCAATCACTGAATCAGGTGTGTTGGAGCTGGAAAACCTCTAAAACATGCAGGATAGCGGCCCTCGAGGACTGGAGTTTGACACCCCTGCTGTAGTGTCTTGAGGCAGCCAGACAGGGGAGCAAAAACCACCAGGTGGGACTAGAACCACCTTTTGGGACCAGCTCCTCCTCTGGGCCGTGTCTCCAAACCAAGCTTCCTTATCCTAGGCTACGTTCACAMTGCAGGCAAATCCGACCCAAATCCGATTTTTTTTTGACCCATCTGACTCATATCCGATTTTTTTATGACAGTCTGAACGCGACAAATCCGATTTTTTCAAATCTGACCCAGGCCGTTTCTGTATGTGGTTTTAAATCGGATATATATCTGATGTTTTCAAAATGACTGCAGTGTGAACGCTCATGTCACATTCATCTGACTTTTTCATCAGGAGGAGGGGCTGAAGGATCGATAAGACACTAACCTCAAGTCTCGCTGTTTAAATCTGTAGCTCCATGTGTTTACAGCTCCAAAACACAAGTCCAGTTGCTTCATCTTTTTACTTTTCATTTTCCACGTAGATAGTATGATAATAATGATGTCCAGCCTGGGTCGCGGAGAGTATCGATCCTAAAGTTAGCTACTCGGTCGATACTTTTTTCCAGCTCGTAGTTTCGTTAAAAAAAAAAGCTTCACTGGAGCATCCCGGTCAGAGGCAGGTTCAGATATAAACAATGAACTAAAGAAGCAGGTCAGATAATTATTTAATCGGCTCTGATTAAACAACAACTTAGATTCGATGCGCAAAATGTAGCATCCATGCTAGCTCTGTAAACAAACAAGCCGCATGATGAGACGTCACGTCTTTTACTGCGCATGCGTGTCACATCAGTGCTGTGTAGCGTTCACACAGGGGTCTGATGCAGGTCACATTTAAAATGTAATGTGAACGTTCACACAAAAAGATCAGATTTTTTCAAAAAATCGGAACTGAGCATTAAGACCTGCAGTGTGAACGTAGCCCAAGATATTGATGATACTGATGGACCAAGTGTCCCTGCCTATCAGTCAGAACACATCAGTGTCATGTGTGAACAGGCCCACTCTCCTTTATTTATTGTTTTCATTTAAACTTGATTTTTAAAGAGTATGGTAAAAGGTTATTAAAATGTTATGTTTTCATTGGAATAAAACCCTTGTTTTTGTGAATGCCAGCTCTGTATATGCCTGTGTTTAGTCCAACAAATACTTTTTAGATGAAATTCCTGAATATGACCTTTAATTCTGGTGGAAAATCTTTGAAGTCACTAAAGCCTTAAAACCTTTTAGGTCATAAATATGTTTGAAGGCTGTCAGCAGTGTTTGTCAGTAATAAATAAATCTGAGACATCAGCCAGACGTCTGTATAACAATTTGTAGGTGAAAGATGTCACTCACGTTTACAATACAGGATCTTTCCCAGTGCTCTGAACAGGAACAGAGATGCATCTTTCCCTCCGATAGCCTGGTGCTGTTCCTGTTCCTTCGTTTGTTTCAGTTTTTTCATCCTCTTGTTTCCTCTAGCAACAGCTCTGTTGTTCGATATCACAGACCTTTTATCGAACCTACCCGTGTTCTCTGCAGAGCTGTCTGAAACTTACAAACAAGTTTAAACAAACAAAAAAGTTGACTTGTTCTGCCAACCTGAAACATTTAACAGTGTAAACTGGACTGTAGAAGCACTTCTCACCTGGGCGACAGAGAAACTGGAGACTATTGATGGCGCTACGTAAATCCCCTGAACTCCCTAAACACAGCGCTTCCAGCTCCGTTCGGTCGACGGCCAACGTCCTTCCACCACTCTGTTAAAAAGATGAAGACATTACTCACAGAAAACTATCCACATGTAGACATAAACAATCTTTTACTTGCCTTTCCTGACTCCTGGGATAAAATACAGCTCAGAACTTTCATCATTGTTGATTGAGGAACTGGATTAAAGCTGAAGGAGGAAAGTATAAAACTCTTACTGAGAATCCAGACTTAAATTACCAAACAGGTAAACAGATAAACTGGGATTGACAGCTACTCCAGTAAAATAAATAAAAATAAGCTTTATTTCAATAAAACACAGCTTCTGACATGACTTTTATTCAGACCTGGATATTGTAGTTAAGGTTTCAAACAACACCAGAAAAAATTTACATCATCAACAATAAAACATGCAGTGATCCAAAAAAACATATAAAGCCAAAACATAGTGTATGTATATGTATTCCCTCCCTTTGTTTTGAAGCCCCAGACTTTATTTTCTTGGGTAAGAGCCACCTGTGAGCAATCTTAAAGTCAGTTTATCCAAATCTGTCAAATGATAAACACCTGTTGTATATGTTTTGCTGGCTGAATATACAGGCTAAGGCTGGGCGGTATGACCTCACATTCATTTCACAGTATAAATTGAATCTCTTCATGGTAACGGTATATATTGTGGTAGAAAATTATCATACAGGGTTCATGCAGGTTTCAATAAGTTAAATTTAAGACCTTTTAAGACCATCAGGAATGAAATTTAAGACCAAACCGACACATTAACAACATTTAATTGGTCCCAGAAATTTTAACATAGAAACCTTTTATTGCTATCAATTTGCCATTAAAGAATAATATATTTTTATACAAGAACACTAAATTATTTTAATGAAAAGGTCATATCTATATGAGACNAAGGTCATATCTATATGAGACACCTTCATATCGACTGCTGTGGACCACTTCAAGAGTACAAAAATGACTGATTTCAGCCAAGTCTCATTGAAAACACACTTTCCCATGTTTAAAGCACAAGCAGAGGACATGACTGAACTTCTTTGTTTTCTGGGCAGGTGAACAAGATGCTATATGTGGGGGGTTGTAGTGACAAAGAGGTCAAAAACATGGAAGTAAACTGTACCATTTTTTTCTGCAGTTATCACAGGACTTGTGGTTTAACCACGTACAAAGGCTGGTAGCAAACTCAGCACCTCATGAAGACAGATCACATCAACGTCTGATTACAGAGCTTCACTTATTTATGCAGCAAACACTTCTGTGAATGATCGAAAGTAAAAAGAATTAAGACTTGACAAAATTAAATTTAAGATCTTGGATACAAATCTGGGTGTTTTTAAGACTTCTTTAAGGCCTAAAATTTTGATTTTCAAATTTTTTATTTTAGACTTTTTAAGACCTGATCCTGACCCTGATCATAAAAGCAAAGACCATACAATGAGCTTCTGACTGCTGGACTTATCAGCTGCTGCTCTGAGAGCAGGACTGTTACATTAGCAAGATGGATTCATGACTGAATGAACGTCCACGTCTTTTTCTATCATCTCTGTGGGTAACAATATATAAACAAGTTTTTTCTCCGACAACTTGGGTGAAAAAACTACGGTTGTTGAAGCTTCGCTCTGCGTAACGTGCAGCGGGAGGGAGGAGGACATGATCCCGCCACACGATGTAACTTTTCTACAGCGGGAGGGAGACATTTTGAGGATTTATTCTCTCTATACGTGTTTTAAAATGCTATATTTCTTCATTTATTTTCATTATGATTCAAACTCCTCCTGCTCAGTTGTCTCTGCACTCATTAACACAGGTGTGATGACATAACTGACGACAGGACAGTAGAGGGTAAATTTCTACCTTAGGCCAACTTCATATCGTTTCTACCATCTATCATACATACCGCTCAGCCCTAATACAGGCACACGTTTTTCAAATTTTACTTTTTTTCTTTTAGAATGACATTAAACAGGTTTGTATGAGTGCTTTCAAATCACACATGCTTCAAATTATTGTGCTTTCATACTAATATCTGCTCTCAAATCAGTGTTACTGCGCGTTCAAGCTGGTGGCTCATACTGTATGTAACGCTATATAAACCATGGTGGTGTTATTTTGGTCACAAACAGAACTGTTCAAAACCTGATGCAGCTGATAGAGAGTTCCTTCTGGATCTCTTTAGGAAAAAGAGATCGTAATCTGCCATCTCCACTCGGACAGTCTGACACAACAAACACCAGGGGACACTGAGCACTTCTCACAAAACACCTGGAAAACACAAACACAAACAGAACAACAAAAGAGGATGTATTTAATGTCAGATTTACTTACATTAAAAACAACAAAAGCTGACCAAAGTGCTTTACAGTTCAAAGACTTGTATGTATATATATATATATAAAATACATTAATACAAATAAACTACAGAAACACTCCATGAGAAAAAAGACATCAGCTCTAACTGAACCAAAGAGACAGGTCTTCAGCAAAGATTTAAAAGCCTCAACAGTCTCAGCAGACTAAATAGAAAGAGGCAGACTGTTCCACAGCTTTGGAGCAGATCTTGCAAAAGCCTGATCCCTCTGGATTTCAGTTTGTATCTAGAAACATCTAAGAGAAACTGGTTGGTAGACCTGAGTGCTCTGACTGGAGTGCAGATGTTAAGATCACATAAATATGATGAGGCCAGACCATTAAAAACTTTAAAAGCCATCAATAAAATCTTAAAATCAGCTCACAGGTGAACAGGAAGCCAATGGAGAGAAGCCAGGACCGGGGTTATGTGTTCATGCTTTTTAGTACCTGTTAAAAGACGAGCTGCTGCGTTCTGGATAATCTGTAAGTGATGCAGAGATGATTTATCCAAGCCAGCATACAAAGAATTACAATAATCCAAGCGAGTGGTAATAAAAGCATGAATCACTTTTTCAAGGTCTTTAGTGGAGAGATAGGATTTCACCCTTGCAATCAGTCTTAATTGAAAAAAATCTTGATTTTACACCAAAAAAACCCAGATTCCTGACAGTAGAGTGGCTGTATGAATAAACAGCCAAGAATGGCAAAAGAGTTAATTTTACCAAAACTGATGACTTCAGTTTTAATTTAATTTCATTTCAGATAATTCAGTTTCAACCAGGTTTTTATGTCATTTAGACCAGGGGTTCTCAAACGTTTTGTGTCTGGGGACCCCTTACAAAGGTGAAAAGGTTCCAGGGACCCCCCTTATAAACCCCAGGCTATTTTAAAAATAGTTTACTGTCATTTCACCTTCTAAATGCCATGGGAATATTATCTTTTGTTTGGTTTAGTTTGTTTGTTTTACTAGTGCATTGTTCCCCATATGCATTTTTTAAAATAAAAATCAACAATTTATTGAAAATTGTTGAGGATCACCTAAGATACGAATCACGGACCCCAGTTTGAGAACCTCTGATTTAGACAACTGAAGAGTGGTTCCAGTGGAGTGATCCTGTCTAAATTAATGTGCAGATAAACCTGGATATCATCAGTGAAGTAGTGAAAAGAGATGTGATGCTTTCTAAAAATGGACCCCAAAGGCAACATATAGAGATTAAAAAGGAGTGGACCAGAAACTGTCCCCTGGGGGACCCCACAACTCAGATGAGCTGCTGAAAAACAAAATTCACCAAGGTGAACAGAAAAACTCCTGTTAGTCAAATAAGATTTTAACAAACAGCAGACTTGAAACATGATGAGGAGTAAACTTAAGACATATTTGAGTCCCTAAAGCTCTCAGCAGCTTTTTTGTCCCATAGTTTCAAAGGTTACTTTATCAGTAGCACAAAGCCCTAAAAGAAGCTTGATTATTATGTTCAGCATTTGTTTTTGTTTTAAATAAATCGTAAAAATTTTATGAAAATAGTTACTTTACCAGAACAAAATCCTAAAATTGTGTGGACCTTTGAACATCTCTTTCCTCTAAGTCTCTGTTAGTTAATGATCTGATAACTGATCATCATACTGATTTATTCTCTTACTGAAACCTGGTTACAACAGGAGGATTTTGTTAATATAAATGAATCCAGTCCCAATTATTTAAATGTTCATGTTCCTAGAACATGTTGAGGTGGAGGAGTGGCTGATGTTTATGAATCTGCAGGCTTGAAATAAGCATTTTCAGTCAATCTGATTATTTTGTGTACTGCTAGGTGGCAGCTGCACAGAAACACACAATGACGTTAAGAAATGATAGTCCATCAGTGCTAAACAATGAAAAATAATTGAATTCCCTATGTTGAACTGTTTTTGAGCTATAAGCATTTCTGTAAGCAAAACCATTTGCTAGTTTGTAGGTCGAACCAAAACTGACATAATTAGAAATAAAAGCAGAAATATGTAAATGGACCAATAAATAAATACACTTAAAATGCTACAAATTAAAAAGGAAACTTTACCTCATGTTTTATAATTTAATTGAACGTCATATTTATTTTTCCAGCTTAGTTCCAATAAATTATGTATTTTAGCACATAATCTACATTTTACTGTTTATACAGTGGGGAGATCAAGTATTTGATACACTGTTGATTTTTCAGGTTTTCCCACTTGCAAAGCTTGTAGATGACTGTAATTTTTATCATAGGTACTCTTCATCTGTGAGTGATGGAATCTAAAACAAAAATCCAGAAAAATACAATGTATGATTTTTAAAT
>NW_013953500.1:22558-27354 GCF_001266775.1 Austrofundulus limnaeus
GGTTAGTAATTTATGGACAATCTGCACAACTTGACGTGCATGTATAATACAGTATGTGACTGTTTTTGTACAGTGCCTTGAGATGACTTGGTTGTTGTGACTTGGTATTATAAAAATACACTGAATTGAAATTGGATTGGATTGTTACACTTACCTCAGAACATCATGCAGGCTGCTGGGCTGCCTGTAGAACTGGTTTGGAAAATCCTGTGAAGAAGGTATGCTAATCACTTTATATCCACTGAGCTAATTCATGTTTGTTTACAGAATCAGAAAGGGTCAGTATGAGGGGTTATTTATGTATGTTGTGAAGTTCTGGCAAACAGTTTAAAATGGAAAAGGTCAAACTGTAGTTGTCAAAATACAATGTAGGAGTCGATAATACAACAAACTGATGAGGAAAACAAACAGTGCATGAATGTTGTCTATGTAGAAAGGAACCCATGTGTTCACTCTGAACAAGAACATCTGATCAATACAAGAATCATTAAAAAAACATAACAAATTTGATTTAGCATTTAGTACAAGGAAAGAGAGACAGATCAGTGATTACGGGGCAGCTGTGGCTGAGTGGTTAAGGGAGTCGTCCTCTAATCAGAAGCCTCATTCATCAGACAGCTCAGTCTGGGACTGATGTGTGTTCTGTCCTCCTCTGAGCATTCAGAAGAAACACCGAAGTGGAAAGGTGAGTAAAATGAGCCGCGAGCAGAGGTAGGATCAGAGCCGGGACCAAGCCCGGCAGGCTGACATGTGAAAAGGCAACCTGCTGTTCCACACTGAGAAAATGATGAGCTGATGACATCAGTGAGTGACCTCTAGGATCTAACCAACAAACAGATTTATTATAGAGGGAATATTAAAGATGAGGAGAAACAGCAACTTTGTACTAACCAGTAGTTTAACAAATACTGAGACACAGGTTCACTATAATGAGCTGGTTTCGTGTTTTGCTTTTTATGAGGAAGACTGACGTCAGTGAGCGGRTGGAGGATTAATCTACAGATTTACTATCGTGGGAATATTAAAAATAACACAGAACAGCAACTGTGTAGTTAGTTTAAAACATATTGAACCATCACAGGATCACTAAAGTAAGTGAAGTTAGTTTTGTTTGATACGAGGCAGCAGACGTCTGTCACACAGGTGGTCCACTTCAGACCAGCTGAGTTCTGCTCCACACCTCTTCTGGTTCTGCACTGCTGGTTCATTTCTGAACACGTACATGTGAGTGGGACCTGGCCAGCTTGATTTTATGGATGACCCGTGGGGGAATAAAACCGGACCGGTCTGTGTGGTGATTTTGCGGATTTGTCTTGTGAATCAGGCTAAAGAGTTGGCAGTTTGATTCCCTGCTAGGAATGCGCGATATAAACGATATACGGTAGAAACGATGTAATTTGTCCTATGATAGAGATCTGTAGTCTACCGGCCAACCGCGCAATTCTTTTTGATGATGTAACCAGCTGGAGTCAAAACAGAGGAAGCGGGAAGCAGCGAGGCTGAGAGCGCAAATGAAGAGGAAAAAAACATAACTTATCCAGACCTGGTTCGGGTGTGCGAAAATGAACGCCGAACTGTTTACATATTTACGTGACAGCGCGTCCTCCGGTCGGGAGGAGCGCGCGCAGCGGCACATGGTGACGCAGCGAGGCGACAGTCAGTGCAGGTGAAGTTCAGCACTCCAGACGCACAAAAACTCGCTAAGTCTGGACCTCGTTTCTCCTGCGGCCACAGAGCAATACTGTCTCCTTGTACAGCAGGGAAGCGCTGTGGGAAAGGGTGACAGTCAGACTGTCCTTCCAAAAATAATAAATAATTAAAGTAGACCATAAACGGGATGATTGTCACCCCGCCGGAGCACGCACAGATTAAACAGGTGGAGGGCAGAAAAAAATAATCTGCAAAGTGTGTAGAAAGGAATAAATACAAGCAATTTGTTTTACCACCTTAAAACGAAGCAGGTGATTCCAAACACAACATCCAATGGATGCAGATATCTATTACATTAAAGTTATATTGTGTGTGTGTGTGAGATATATATATATATATATATTTGATTTAACCAGGTAGATCTCCCTTAAATTTAGATTTTTATGGGAGACTTTAAAGCATCCCTTAAAAAGGAAATTTTAAGGTCTAAATTTTTTGACCTATACATATTTATTCCACTCAATTAATGTGTGATTTATTTATTAGAAGTTTCGTGATATATATCGTTACTGCCACCCATCATAATGTATATCGTGATATGAATTTTTTGCCATATCGCACATTCCTATTCCCTGCTATTCAGTCGCATGTCAAAGTGTACCTGGGCAGGACTCTGATGTGTCCCATCAGAGTAGGAGTGTGAAGCACTGATTCATCTCAATAGACTGATTTACCTGTATTAGCTTCGTAGAGGTTTTGGTACAGTGCTGTGTGAGTGGGTAAATAAGGACACAGACTGTAGTCTAAAACAGTGTTTCCCAAAGTTGGGGTCCCGAAACATCAAGGTGGGGTCCTGAAAAGATTTTCTGAATTAATTACATTTTTGCCTTAGTTGTTACAAAGGAGTGAGGTTAGTGTATTTAAAATGGATAAATGTAGTATAAAAAATATTGCTACTATGCCCATGTTTTGTTGACCCAGGGATGGTTCTAGGGGCGGGGCCACAGGGGCATTGGCCCCAGCTGAAATCTGATTGGCCCCCTGAAGTGCCCCTGTCCTGTCACTCATCTGTCCTTTGCACAAGAGCAATGACGGCAGATGCAGTTCCATGTTCAAACACTAGAGGTGTTAATGAGTCAAATAGGAAAGTCCAGCATGAATCAAGCTGACAGAAGTCCTCTTCTTAAGAAAATCAGAACAATACTGCAGAAAGTCTTTCAAATGATGACTAGATTTTCTCAAATGTTCTGTGTTTGAAAGTGTTTTATCTAGTAAAAATGTATGTGAAACTGGTAAAGAGAATTAATTTTGCAAGCTTTTTTAAAAAATTATATTACAATACAGGTGTTTGAACATGTGACTGGTTAAACATGAACACTTTACCAAAACTCTGGACTTGCGTGAAAGAAGGTTGAACAAATACTTGGCCCTTCTATAAATATAGTGGCACCTTGATGGCCCCTTACTCAGAAAAATCCTAGATCCGCCACTGTGTTGACCTGATACAAATGTTTATCATCCAAAAATAGTTGGGGGCACAGGTCTCTGCTACTGTTATTTTGTGGGTCAAAAGCTGAAAAGTTTGAGAACCACTGCACTTTGGTTCCCAAAGTTGGGCTTGGGACCCAATTATGGGTCATGAAGCACCTTGGATAATCTCCAGAAATCAGTTTAAAGGGTAATAAAATAATTGCTGATGTAATATTTTCCCTACATTTATTACAAAAGCACAAAATAAGTGTATTTATATTTGTGTACAAGCTGTTTAGATTGTCAAAAAGCCTGTATTTTTAGGGTTATTAACGAAGTTCGTGTACTCAGACCAGTTATATTTGGGGTCACAAGTTTTTGCCATGGATATTTTGTGGGTCAGAAGATAAAAAGTTTGGGAACCACTAGTCTAAAGCACTTTGACTATCCTGGTTGGATAGAAGGGCACTATAAAAGTACAGTCCATTTCTCATTAGATTTTCACTGACTCAAAAAGAAGTCAGACACAGACACTACAAGCCTTTAACCCTATAAAATAACAGGCAAGTTTTTGCTGCTAATATTTCAGCAGAAAAATATCTGAATTTAACCAGAGCCACATGTCACAAACTAACAAACCTCCCATTCTGGAAAGTTTTTTTTGTCCTGAATGTTATTTTATTTTTTTGTCTGTCTGGATCCTATGATTCATTTTGAGCACTTTTCCAGGCCACAGAGGATACAGAAAATAACTTCAGTAAGTCCTGGATCCACCCATGATGTGGCTGAAGAGTCTCAGAGGAAAAGCGACCAGGAAGCATCCTCACTTCAGCATCTAGGACCACCTCAGCTGACTTCTTTTGATTTGGAGGAGCCATGGCTCTAATCAAAAGACCAAATCTGTCCAGTTTCCCAGTTCATTTTTAACGTGAGCTTTTAATCAAATATATGGATAAAAACTGCTAAATGTTCTGGTTTGGAAAGAGAGGAGGACCGTGATGCTGGTATGTTGATGTGAAGAGTTTTAAGATATCAGGAAAACACTGAATCCATAGTTTATGAATGCTTTACATACCTCCACCAGTATGAGCTTTCTGTCTGTGGCTGCTTCATCACCTGCCATCTTCAGACATCTGTATTTGTTAGCCCTGAGGAGAAAGTCCTGGAACTGGACTAACTGGGAGCTGTAGGAAAAACTGTTCATCCTGGAGTCTGTTAAAGAGAGAAACATTAAAGTCACATTTAAAATTAAATTAATTAACCAGAACTGGATTTCATCGATCACGCTGCAGATTCATTTGACACGGAAATCACCTGAAAACAGAACAGAGTTTCAGAAAACCACTCTGGTCCAGATATCTGGATTTCTGGTTACCAACCTCAGGCTGAGCCACCACAAAAAAACACGCTTTGGTGCATTATTTGTTTTATTTATTAACTCAAAACATAATAAATTCCATGAATATTAACACATTTTGCAACAACAGTACCAAACTATTATACAGCAATCCAAAGCAATTGCACAGAAAAGTAACTCTTATATRACCTTGATTTGTGACCTTCAATAAATTCTGAAAATATTCAGTAACAACTGGCATAATGTATGTACAGTGGGGAGAACAAGTATTTGATACACTGTTGATTTTTCAGGTTTTCCCACTTGCAAAGCTTGTAGA
>NW_013953500.1:28670-30741 GCF_001266775.1 Austrofundulus limnaeus
CAATTATGCATAATGCATAGCATAAAAAAATATATATATAAAATGCTACAAATTTATCCGGTTCAAACAAAAATCAAGTGTTTGGACCAAGAAAGCTAGAAAATCATCATCAAAATATGACTGAAAAAAGTGGTGTCCTGTGGGACCAACTGGAGTTTTTATTGTATTTTAAAGGGCATTGTTTACAAGCCACACCCACTTTCGATGATCACTACCATATTGTATAGACCAACTCAGTTTGAGGTCTAAAGCAAGTGTAATAAATTTGGTAGCAATCAGCATTAGTGTTTGTGCCCCTAGAATTTGTTCTTTATGAAATTTGAACCACAGGCTCAAAATGTCTCACTGAATGTCTGATATGAGTTTGATGTCAATAGTTTCAAAACACATAAAATATTGTTATTTTTGTAAATGTGAACTATCTAGCTTTAATATGTGTAAACATAACTTGGTCATAAAAKAACTGTTCCTTCACATGTAGAGCCACTACTCTAAGTGTGACATGAGAAGTTTCATGCTTGCACCTGTGGAGGAGATCAGTTTTAAAAGATTTAGCATCCATCTATTATCTGTACTAGGGTTGGGCAATATTGGCAAAAAAATTAATCACGATTAATTGTGGTATTTAGCCGATAACAATCAATTTGACAATTAATCCCCTGGAGTCCCTGGACACCCTCATGTCCTAGTCACATGACCAATTTAGTGGGAAAGATTTCATAAAAATCTGTTCCAAATTGTGTCAAAATTACAGACTTCAGGCTATACATCAAATTTAAAACTGTGTTGATAGATAAATAAAYTGCAGAACTGTTTTTAATGTTCATCACGTTTGAAGCAGAGAGGAGCAGCGAGCGGATTCTGTCTGGTGGCATTACTCGTATTAATCGTCAAGTACCAAAAATTAATCGATTAATGTTTTTCTGACGATAAATTGCACACAATACGATTATGCCCAACCCTAATCTGTACCCGCTTCTTCCTCTCAGGGTCTCAGGGGTCACTGGTGCCCACATCCAGCAGTCACAGTGAGATGGGTGGGGTACACCCTGGACAGGTCACAAGTCCATCACAGGGACACAACGCCTGTGTCTCAATTCATGGGTTGCAGCCGGCGTGGACTGTAGGCCGCCAGGGTTTCCCCTACATGGAATTGATCGTGSCACACCGCCACGGCAAAAATCATAGCCGCCACACTTTCAGAATAAAGTTTTTTTTATGCTAGGCCTATACTAGGCTAAGACAATCTAAAGAATATTTATATCCTATATTTGCACTCTTATACTAACCATMATCAGACTTTGAAACTCTATTTAAACCTCAATGAAAAAGATACAATATACTTTATTTTGAAAAACCAACATTGCGGGTTCCTGTGCGCAGAGCGAAGCTGTAGGCACTGTGTCATTTAGTCCTCACAAAGACAGCAAGCCATGTACAGTATGTGTGTGTGATGTGACGCGCCATGAAAACTGTCTGATGTGACAGCTTTGCAAGCTCCTTTTTTTTTCTTTCAAGGAAGACATGACAGGTGAAGCTACAGCATGTTTACCTTATCAGTAATTACTCTGATACAGCAAGAATCACCAACACAGACCCCGGTGTGACCGGGAGTCAGCAGCTCCATGCTTGTTCTAAAAATAGTGCTGATCAGCAGCACAGCTAATGTGACATCCCTCAGCTGTTAAAAAGAGACCAGAGTTGATTGTGAACTCAAAAAACCATAAATCCAGACAGAATGAGCTGCTGTTAACACACTGAGCACATCCCTCCCCACTTTCTGTCACACAACATCGAGCTGCAGCAGACAGAGATGCTTTCAGGAGCATTAACCCTTTAAGGCCCAGATTTAAAATGTGGTAAATAAATTATTTTCAGTGATTGAAAGGAGTTTTTTTTTTATAGTTGCATTTTTTTAACTGTTGTCTTTTATATCTACAAGAGTTAAGAGTTCTTCTGAAGTGTTACAAAGACAATTTGTAGAAACAAATTGAGGATTTTTACTCTTATTTTCTTTAAAACATGTTACAGAAGTAATAAGAAGAAGGTTTATTTTGAATAAACATAATAA
>NW_013953500.1:37099-38591 GCF_001266775.1 Austrofundulus limnaeus
GTACAAAAAATATCAGATACTTTTAAGACTTTTACTAAAGTAATATTTTTAGAGAAGATTTTGACTTTTACCAAAGTATTTTTATGATGATACTTGTACTTTTACTCAAGTATCACTTTGAGGTACTTTATACAACACTGTTTGACGCTCGTCTTTGTCACCTGACACATTTAACACGCTGTCATTGGTTGAGGAGCTTTGTTTACAAAACACACGTCCACATGGTTTTTAAATTGTTTTAATTTCCTTACTTTCTAAGACACATTAAGTTGCTTTGATGCTGCAGTTTGCCTTGTAATATTATTTTATACATTTTCTGCTACTTTTACATTGGCTATTATTAAATTTTATTAGTTTTTAGGATACAAGATGCTTCCTACAAAAACCAGAATGTGGATCTTTTCCTAAAATTTCATGGTGATATCTTGAACACTGAGGAAGTTATGAGCAAAAATAGAAAACAAGAAGACGAAATGGTCAAAAAGGCCCCATTGGTTCTGCTGTGAACTGCAGCAAGAGAAGAGAAGAGAAGAGAAGAGAAGAGAAGAGAATAGAATAGAATAGAATAGAATAGAATAGAATAGAATAGAATAGAATTATTGTCTGTACCAGATGGTGACATGAGCTGATTTCACCTGAAACATCAATAACTTCCCTCATACTTCAGATAATCACAGGATGTTGGTGTTATTTTGTATGGTTTGTAATGTTCTTTTGGAGTCTGTTGTCATATTTAATATTGGTGTAGGATTAAAAATGTATCCACATCCCTAGATCCTGTTGAGGGAAACTGTGTGTCATCTGTGCCTTACTCTCTTTGAAGAGGACTTTTCTCCCAAAGACAGTTTGTTCATCCTGCAGGCTGTAGTTTCACATCAGGTACAGGATCTCTGAGACTCTGTGAACATACAGAGCAGTCAGAGACCTGAAGAACTACACAGAGAACAGCTCATTGTCTGATAGCTGAACACAGAAGAAGTAAAGCAGAGTTTGTGCAGGAAACTACTGGTGAACTGAGCTCTTGCACAAGGACCAGAGTGGTCCACACAACGATGATGCTGGCGGGCAGCAGAGGAATGCTCTTAGCTTTCAACAAACATAACGAGCTTTCATGAACACAGCTAAAACTACATCCAGTCTCTGTTCTTTAAAGAAAATAATGTCACATGGCGGTAAGTTGTTGTTGATTTATCTACGGAACATTTTAGCTGCTTCTTCGTCTCAACACCAGGAAACAACTTTCACAATTTTAGGACCTTTTCAGGTAGTTAAAGTTAAATTTACCTTGTTTAGTAGGATATTAAAACCTGACGTCTACTTTTCATACGTTTCTTCAACTTGTTTCGCTGCAATGAAATCTCCTTCTTCTTCTTCTGTTCTATTATGGAGGATCGTAAAGAACGCTGAGGTTTATACCGCCACCTGCTGGACACGAGTTGTGGCAACATTATCTTCAACACATATTAAATTCGATTTTTTTTTTATTTTGTAC
>NW_013953500.1:40861-42029 GCF_001266775.1 Austrofundulus limnaeus
CTGATGCAGTTCCCACTGCAGACCAGTAAGTGGCGATAATGCATCAGTTGGTTGTTGGCAGCCGCTTTAAATAACCGTAGAAGAAGAGCACCTGCCTGCTGACCCCAGTCCAGTTTGTGACGTTTGGACATTTTATTAATTTACCGAAGTCTTTTCTGCATTTGACTGCGTGTTTTTACGGTTTGTGCTGTTTCTTGCACTCATACCTTAAATGTTTCAGTAGACCAGACGTGATAACAAGATTTATTTCTTCTTTGTTTTAAGTTTACTCAGTAAAACACGTGTGTGTCCGATGTTAGCCACACACCACCAGGATGATTAAACGGCCCAATATTCTGCTAACAGGTGATGTACTGTCTGTAAAACAAAYTAATCTTTTTAACAGATTATTTCAGCTAGTGGTTGTTCTCTGGGGGTATACTTGAAGTCGCAGCATACTGACTGGATGGTTCTTTTACGTGTTTTGGTCAAACGTTTGCCTCATTTGTTTTGTTTTATTTTATTTATTTATTTACAACTCTGCCCTCTGAGGATCTGGTGTCATCTGTTAAGTCAGAACCTGAATAACTAAAGTCATCAATGGAGGATTAGACAGTATAATCAGTTCAGATTGTTTTCTCCATGAATGAGGTGTTTGTGTTGTTGCCTGCAGGAACTCCTGGTGTTGGGAAGACCACTCTTGGAAGGGAGCTGGCCTTGAGGACAGGGCTGACCTACGTTAATGTAGGAGAACTGGCACAAGAAGGTAAACGTTAAACAACAACGAGCTGTATAAACATGGTCCAGTAAAAATAACTGGCAGTGTTCAGCAGGAGTCTCTGCTCGACTAAATGTTGTTTTGAGCAGGTCAGCTGTATGATGGGTTCGATGAAGAGTACCAGTGCCCTGTTCTGGATGAAGAAAGGGTGAGTTGTGTTATTTTTACAGTCACGTTGCATTTCTTTCAGCGTTCCCAAATCCTAATCACTGAAAATACAAACAAAACGTACTTATCTAACATGTATCAGGTTTATCCATGAGCTCTGCAGTATAACCCCAGTTCCACTGAAATCAGGACATTGAGTAAAACRTGTAAAAACAGAACATGATGATTTGTAAATCCTTTTCAACCGATATTTAATTTAATTCACTGGAAAGTAGGGCTGCCACGATAAGTCGATTAATCGAC
>NW_013953500.1:42567-44484 GCF_001266775.1 Austrofundulus limnaeus
CGATTAGTCGACTAATCGAAAAAATCGGTGATTAATCGATTATAAAAATAATCGTTTGTGGCAGCCCTACTGGAAAGACAAGATATTTAATGTTTAAATGGATAAACTTTGGATATTTTTTTTGCAAATATTCACTCATTTTGAATTTGATGCTGCAACCAGGGATGATCCATGTTTTTAACTTCTGATCAGATACCTGAATTGTTTATATTGACCGATACTATTCCAATATTAAAGCTCTGTTTGTTTTATAATTATTATTATTAATGTCATCATCATAATTTGTTATTTAATATTATTGGTATTATTTTTGATTTTATATCAGTTAGAATAGAAACACAGTAATTATCATAAATATGTGAAGAACTGAGCAAACCTTCATCTTACACCTCAAACACAAGCTGTAGCTTCATGTTCAAAAATCACCTCATTGTTTTGACTCAGACTATGAACGCAAGTTATTAATTAATGAATCTAAAATTGGTTGATCCTATTGATGGATTGATTAATTAATAAGTGGACATTCTCTTAAAAACCTGAGTTTTCTCTTGAATTTAGAGTATTTCAATAGCATGAAGTTCTTGTTTTTAAATATGCTGAAAAGAAGCACATCATTATGTTTAACAATTACTGTGTCAGCTGTTTTAATACCAACGGAATAAACAAAAAAACATGTTTCTCACACATGAATAAATGTCATATTTATAAGATTACCAAAACAGAAATAATGTTAAAAGTGGACAGGAAATTTTAAATATGATTTAATGTAATTATGTGTTATTTAAGACACAGTTGACAATACTCACCCTTTTTGAGACAGAGCTGCTTCAGGAGTACAGAGGAACATGAAGAGCTACTTGTTTGATACAAACAAATGTACACAGCTCACCTTTAAATAATAATAATAAATGTACATATGTGAATATTTGCCTGATTACATCTTAACATTAAAGACTCTTCATAATAATTATATAATAATTTACTWTCTACACTGGAGCTTTTTTCTTATATTTCTTATTTAAAAAATCATTTTTCCTCCTGCTACTTTCTCTTGCTGCGTTTCCTACCCCGATGATCTTACATGCAGCTCTGCTGCAGTCCAGACGGGTCGTGTCGGTCCGGTTCGGCAGTGTGAGGAACTCACAGAAGCATTTGCAGGAAATGTGAGATCGCTCAATAAATCCAGTGATAAATGTGGATTCAGGACAAACTAATTCATTCTGTGGTAAACGGTGTAATCACAGTTGAAACTGCATCAACGTTGTGTTTGTGAAACTTTTGATTTCAAAATAAAATCCATGTGTATCATGTGTGTATTCAAATGTTGCACGCTGCATGTTTCCATCAACTTTTCAAACAGAACAAAACATTTTGACTGCATTTGTGTTTAAATATTATCATATATTTATTAATATAACAAGGGTTTCACAAAACTGGTCTGGTTTTGGTTTATTACTTTGAAAATATAGAAGTTGTGCTCATTTGTTTTCCTGTTGGGGCGACGTGATCTTTGTAGATTGACCCCCAGAGCTGCTCCAACATCGGGCAAAATCAATGCACATGCGCAGCCTCGCGTATTTATATAGACATGTCCACGAGGTGCCGTACAGTGTTGTTTTTGACTGCCATTTTAATTTTAGTCTTAGTCTTTTGAACAAAAATACTTCTTAGTTTTAGTCAGTTTTAGTCATATCTATATTTAAAGGTTTTAGTCGAGTTTTACGACGAAAGCTTAAAAAATGTTTAGTTTTAGTCCTAACAAAAGACAACATATTAGTCTTTACAAATTAATTTGAATAATTTGTGTTAATATTTGTGAATTTATTTTTCTCTAAAAATGCCCAAAACAAAAACATTCTCACTTTGTGGCTTTATTTCTCAGAATTTGCTCTAAAGTGCAATGAACATACAAAATAC
>NW_013953500.1:44839-51654 GCF_001266775.1 Austrofundulus limnaeus
TCCCTCCACTCTGCATTCTAAATGATTGACAGACCACCGACTAACAGTTTCGTTACAATCTCGTCTCGTCAATGAAAACTCACACACGTTCCGTCACATCTTAGTCACCAAAGAGCTATGTTTATTTATGTTTATTTCGTTACCATCTCGTTATCGTCATGAAAAAAGGGGGCGTCAATGAAAATATTTCGTCATCATTATCGTTAACGAAACCCCCACGCCCCGTAAAGGTTCTGTGCTGCTGGGTTTATTTCTGAACCCGTGAGCAGGACCTGGCCGGCTTCTCCTATGATTTATGAATGACCCGAGGGAGAATAAAGCCGGACCGGTCTGTGCGGCGGCTTCACTGAACTGTCTTGTGAATCAGGCTTTGGTTTCTTTTAATTTGCTCAGGCAGCTTGTTGTCAGACGCTAACGTTATCACTGAACGTTAACCAGATATCAGCAAACAGTAARCCAGGAGTGACACAAGATATAGAAACACGCCTCAGCTTCATCACACTTAAAATACCATGGGGAAAAATAAATCTCATTCCAAATTAATCGATTTTCCTAAAATGAAATGAAATCGATCCAAGATSGATTAAATCAATTATTTTTACCCAGCCCTAATAGAGAGTAACGTTAGTTTGAGAGTAAAAGAAGCCATTTTTGTTAAGAAAAACAGTCCATCATTAAATGGGTGGACGTCTCTGTCCAGTTGTCTGTGTCCCCTCTTACATTGCTGTTTATTGAGAGTAAGACTCAGTCCTCTGGTTACAATAGGGATATTCAGGGCACTAATGATCTGTTGTTAGGCTGAGGGTCCTCTTTTTCATGTGAACAGTTTTGATTGTCAACATTAAACCTGAGCCCACCACGTGGAGTCAGTGCTGCTGATAAAGCTGAGTTTACCTGAAACTCAGACTGAAGGAGTCTCTTGGAACTAAGACCTACTAGACTTCTTCATTAAATAAAATAGTGTAAATGGTAAAAGCAAGTAAATCTTGTTCCTTCAGGTGGTGGATGAGCTGGATGAGAAGATGACAGAAGGTGGGATGATCGTCGACTATCATGGTTGTGACTTGTTTCCAGAACGTTGGTTCCACATCGTCTTTGTCCTGCGGACAGACAACACACAGCTCTATACTCGGCTGGAAAACAGGTGAATAATACTTAATTTGTTATAGTTTAAATACTGATGCTTAAAGATGCAGTGGTGTTTTGAGAAGAGAGGGCTACACTGTTTTCTCACAGGCAGATTTGCTGAATATAGTGTGATTTGGTTTGAAGTTTGAGCTCTGCGTTTTTAACAGGACATTTTTATCCTTAACAGATTATTTATTGTGATGCATAAAAGGTGAGGTTATAATATATTATAATATATTATTATAACCTCACCTCTGCTTAGAATACGGTTTTGCCAGCTGTGCGTATGAAAATACTGTTACTTTCTAAACATGGCCACTCAGTATAGGGATGCACAGCTCACAGGTTGCAAAACAGGTCAAAATTTAGTGAGCCTGAGGATTTTCTATTTTCTAACAAGTTTACGTCATTTTGTCTTCCAAGTGAGACACTGCCTTTACGGTTTGACTTTCAATGTCTTTCCTTGATAACTACAGCCCCTGGGGAAAAAACACTAAATCACCACTCTTGAAGGATGTCCTTTTAATTGTTTAATTTTGTATTTAAATAAATACATCACAGGCATGCCACAAAACTAGTTCTTCAAAATCTCATCCTCCTAGCATTAGAAAACAACAGAAAATATAATTGATCTAGTCTGTCACAATTGCCTCTTTAGATCAAATAGATGGGGAAAAAATGGAATCACTGTAATTTGCATGTCTAAAACTACAGAAGCTGAGAGCGGCCATTTTCTGCTAACAATTATTTTCCATGGTTTTCTCATGAAAACGACTTATGGTTTTCCTTGTGTATCATTCAGTAACCATGCAGACAGCCTGATCCCCTCAGCTGGTGACTGATAAAGTTTATTATATCAAGTTCAAGATGACTGTGTAAACATCTGCTGATCTGCAGTCAGGCCAGCTGTCTCCTTAAATGACGAGGGCTGATATGAAAGTTATCTATAGACAAACGTCACAATTTCAGCCTGATGATACAAAATAACACAACTATGAACAATTTAATAGGTTGACTTCAGACCCAGACTGCCCTTACAAAAGAGATCTGAGATCTCAGTGGGATTTGCCTGGTTAAATGATAAATAGCTGGCTTCATCGGTGAACAGYCGAGGGGACCAGGGTGTCTCCATGCTTACTGTGTGATACACAAGAGGAAAACCATCTGGAAATGAACTTACCTCGAGAAAACGATCATTGTTATCTCATGATAACATAATTAACTCGTTATCAYGACTTAAAAGAAATATATCATTATCTCTAGAAAACCATAGGAAAAAATGACTTGTGGAAAACGGCCGCTCTCAGCTTCCATTGAAAGCAAATAGCTACATTGTATGAACTCTGCTAACACACTGGAGAGTTGTACAAAGCAGATTGACTGAACCTTGGCTCAAATATGACAGATGCTGGTTGAAATGAGAGATTATTATAAATGTTTTCAATAAGGTAGATCATTGTGAAATGTTACTAATAATGTTGGTGTTCCTACTCAGCCGTGACTAAAATCTGGACTAAGAACAAACAAAATAGAGTTTGTAAAAGGGAACCATACTGGAAGACAGAAACTTAAAACAACGTCATGAAAAAAGACAATGTACAAAAACCCAATTGAGAAACAAGTGGGCTGAAACTGGAGTCAATGTCTGGTGAACAAACTGTAGGAAATGGCCTAAAAGAAATGAATTTAATTAATGAAAAAGACAGCCTGAAGAAAATGTACATTTCCACACTCTTGGGCCTACATGTCAGCTAAAGGCACTGKTGAGATAACGGCTGTCATTATGTCTTCAGTACATGCCGAAATTGATTGTAGTTTTGCACACTTAAATAGGATGCTTGATGATGAGGACTTATTTTCCAATACGATAATGTATCTTCCTGTAAGGGCAAAGGATGTGACATCATTTCTTTAAAAAAGACATCAATATGAACTGTCAACAACATGGCCAACAAATGGTCCAGATCTCCATTCAGTTTAAAATCTCTGTCAGAAATTGAAGAAAAAGGCAAAGTTGATGTGGCAGCAGCAATAAGAGAGTCAGAGGAGTGATTACTGTTTGTCATTAGTTAAGCCTCAGAATTCAAGTTGTTTGTAAAAGCCTGACATTGTGCACCAGAGTATTCATGATGGTTCCACAGTGCTTTCTTCAGATTTGTTTCCTAAATTTCTTCTGTAATGATTTTCTTCTACTTGATTTTTTAAAGCAGTTGTTACTGTCTACAAATGTTTTTGCATGTAATATTGATTTATAAAGCCAGATGGTTGTAATTGATAGTTTTTAACTTATCGTTTTGTTTTTGGTAACAAATTTAACCAATTGAAGGAATGTGTGCTGTAGCAAGTCCATAATTTTCACCAGGAGTTGTTGTCTGCAGTTTGCCTCTCCAAGGTAAGGTAAAGTTAGGAGTTCTTTACTAACTCTTGTGTTTTGTGGGGATTTCAGAGGTTACACAGGGAAGAAGCTGCAGGACAACGTGCAGTGTGAAATCTTCCAGATCATCTATGAAGAGGCCATGGAAGCATACCAACATGAGATAGTCCACCAGTTACAGAACAACACCCCTGAGGACCTAGAACAGAATCTGGAGCAAATCATTCAGTGGACTAAACAGTGGATGAGTGACCATAACTAGATGGCAGACTGTGGAGACAAGACACATTTTTTATACAAAAAGATTGATGATTTTCATCAATAAAGTTTGTTGTGACCAAATTAAAAGTGTGTCAATGTATAGTGAGACAATGTCCAATACCAGTCAAACACTCACAGTCCTTTTTATCAGCCAATCACATGTCAGCTACTCACGTGCTGAAGACAACTTCCTGAAGTTCAAACTGTTTTTGGATTTAACTGACTTTGAATGWAACATGGTTGTTGATGCCAGAGTGATAGTTGGGGTATTTCAAAAACTGCTAATCTATAGGGATTTTTACACATTCCATCTCTAGTGTTTAAATGGTATGGTCCATGAAAGAGAAAATATTTGGTGAATGGCATTTGTGTGGACAAATGAAGTCGTGTTAAGGTTAGAGGTCAGAAGAGAACAGGCAAACTGGTTTGAGATCAAAGAAAGGCAGCAGTAGCTGTAATGACCTCTTCAAAGGACCATCTCTGAAATCACATTTCCTACCTGGACATCAGCAGCAGAAGACGGCACTGTTTCTACACCTGTCTGTTTAAAAACAGCAAAACTGAAAGTACAGATCACACAGACTGACCAGAACTTATAAAAACACTGACTGAGTCTCACTAAACCGTTATCCTCCACAGTCTCAAGACCTCAAACCCTTATTTAGACTGTGGTAGAACTGGAGATTCATGTTGTGGATGTGCAGGTGACAGACCAGTTGAAAGTGGTAAGAATTCACATTTTGTACTGTAGGATCATAAGAAGGTTCTAAGTCAGGGCTATTCAACTGGCGGCCCAYGGGCCAACTGGTTCATTCATCTCTAAAGCCGAGACCCCCCAGTTTTCTACTCTAATTACTCTAAGTTCTTTTAGTTAAACATGGACATGTTTGGTGTCTGCAGAAACAGAATCTTGGCTACAAGCTGGTAAAAACCGTTTCTATGAACATCCAAGACAGTTAAAACTACAAGCAGTTGAAGATAAAATTATGAAAATAAAATTGATTTGAAAATATGGCAAGTCAGAGATGTCATAATATTTGTGTTRGGAAGCATGATGCTTTGTTTTCATTGTTTTATTATCACTACTTTTATTACATAAGGTTATGTTGTTTTCATGATTAAATGCAGCAAAATAAACTATTTCAAAGGTAACAGATCTTTGTAATACTTGGCTTATTTACATAATAATTGCTTGATGTTTGGCCCCTGAGCTGTTGACCTGCAGTAACTGTGGCCCCCGGAGCAATTTAGATGAATTGCCCTGCTCTAAGTAGAACTTAAAAATACAAAAAAAAAAAAAAAAAAGGAATGTGAGTGAGACAAAAACCTCTGAGTCAGCATTTTATTACAAACAAGAATTAAAGTGAAAAAGGCTGTTCCTCAGCTGATCAAAAACTTTAAGACCAAGGCATTTAAAAGCCACAAACTTCAGGATTYAGAGTTGTTTTCTGTCAGGTATCCACAGTGTCCTGACCTGAAGAAAAAGACAAAAAATGTTTGTCTCTATGAACTTGGTTGGATCATTGAGCTGCATAAACAAACCCTCTCTGTGTGCCATTGCTGCTGAGGTTGGACACAGTAAGACAGTCATTTTAATCTTTTTTCATAGATCCTGAGWKTTATGGAACAAAAAGTCAAGTAATAGAACCAAAACAATTACACCGGGCCTGAGCCGGAGGATCCAGTTGTCTGTGAAGACCCGGGCCAAGCCTCGGCCCAAATGAAGCTCATCGCTGGTGCCAACTGCAGTCATAACCATCATCAGCAGCATCTGTGAGAGAGGAGCTTAAGGACAAAAACATGTTTAAAGACCGTCTCCTTCAAGGCACAAATTTGCTACCATTTTATTTGTATTTCTGTGTGAAACTTTGTGAATGGTTATTTCAAATGTAAATAGAAAAAAAAGAACAGAAAAATAGTCTGAAAGCTGACTCAACACTTTTCTAATTTATTTTTGTGTCAGTCCAGTTGACCTAACAGAGTCTTAGTACACAAACCATATGCTTGTGTGTGTGTTAAGGACTGTTGTACAGTTTTCAAAATGAAAAACATGTTGACTGGTTTTTCTTTTTTTATGCCCTGACATGCTGTTATTCTCCCACGGGACAATAATTTGGCTCTTTCAAAAGACTGCACGCATCAGTCTTTAAATCAGTGAAGTTCTCAGAAATGAAGCACGTCCAGCAGAACCAGGAGAGAAGCAGAACTGTAGTGTGAAAATATTAAAATCTGTGAATGAACCCTAAACAACATGTTATTCTAACAGAAGAGACATGATGGTTTGAATTTATTATTTGTAAGATTTACTCAACTGACATTTTATTTTTTAAGGGCCTGCCTGTCACACTTATGTTTTAGACAACTTGTGATTATTTTGTCTAAATTACAAAAATAAAACAGTTATATGTTTGATAAATTTATTAGAATTACATTATGTACACGCCTAAAAGAGGTTTCCAGTAGATTTTTTTAAAATTCCATCTTCAATATAGATGTCTTTAAAATGCTCATAAGCTGCCTAAAACGTTAACTTMTACTGTGACAGGATGTTAGGTCTTGTTGGGACTGGAATGTAAAGGTAGCAGTGGAAAAAAGAATTTACAAGATAATATTGACAAATGTAGACATACACTGAATAATTGGCTTCAAAGAGACTTGGCAATATTTGGCAGAGTATTGTCAACAAAAACTGAATCTATATCAGGGTTGATATATCCAGCACACTCTGCTGTCCCTSCAAAGCTGATTAAGGAAATTAACAATAAATTTTAACTTCGTTTGGAAAAATAAACACCATTACATTAGTAAGTAARCTTTATTTCTGTAGCACGTTTCACAGACACAAATATCACAAAGTGCTTCACAGAGAGCAAAATAAGTAAAAACAATTAAACAGATCACAGATATAAAAACACAATAAAAAGCACATTAACTGAAAGCCTGTCTGAATAAAAATGTCTTAAGATGATTCTTAAAAGAGTCAGTAGAATCTGAACAGCGAAGGGACAGAGGGAGAGCGTTCCAGAGCCTCGGGGCCACCACCTGAAAAGCT
>NW_013953500.1:57736-59212 GCF_001266775.1 Austrofundulus limnaeus
CACCAAAACAGCTTGCTCTGAGGGAACAGGGGTAAAGGAGTCTGTGGAGCAACAAAAACAAGGAATTAAGACCAAAGCGTTGCAGTTTTATTTTAAATAGACCATAAGTGAATGATTTAGACGTGAAAAAGAAGGATTTAAAAGCATGATATGATACCTTTAACCATTATCGACTAAATACAGCATTTAATCGTGATTCATTTTTTTGCTATTATTGCCCAAACCTAATATCGGCCCAGGCTTACTTATCAGACCAATACCGATGTTGATGTTGATATATTGTGCATATCTAGTTTTTTTTTTTTTTAGGTTTTTGTTTTTACTTAAAACTGATCTCATTTGATGCTGAGTGCAGTTCTGAGTTCAGTAACCTTATTGAACAAAATATAAAACACATTAAATGAATAAAATCATTGATGTTGTATTACTGTCCTGATTACAGGTCTTTGTGTGTTCTGTGTGTCCACCACAGAAAACAACAGAAATGCCCCAACCCAGACTGAAGCTTGTGGTCACAGGAGATGACTTTGGTTACTGTCCCAGGAGGAACCAGGGTATTGTGGACTGTTTTTTGGCTGGAGGTATTTCCAATGTGTCCCTTTTGGTCAACGCTTCAGCAGCCAAACAGGCAGCTGATCTAGCTAAAAGGTAACATGTTCTGTTTGTTTACCACCAACAGTCTTTGTTGAAGCAGACTTTACAGAAACTGATAGACCATTGAGGTTTTTTTTTTTCAGAAAATAAAATGTATTGTTTTTCTGAACCAAACATTTAATAAAGCATTTTGAAAATCAGAAGTAAAAATGAGGTCACAACCATATAATCTCCCTTATGGCAATTTTAAAATAGTTGGGTCCGAATTAAAAATAAAAAAAAACAACAGACTGACAGACTGCAATGATAACATCATAAATTCACAGTGGTGGAGAAAGTACTCGTTTGTCTGTTTATCTGTACTTTTACTTAAGTACAGTGTTTAACAGACAAACGTACTCTAGTAAAAGTAAAAGTACCACATTAACATTTTACTTGAGTAAAAGTAAGTAAGTACTTGCTTTTAAAATACTTAAAGTATCAAAAGTAAAAGTACTTGCTTAATGTATTCCCTAATGGTCTACAATATCATGAAGTGTGCCTACAGTATGTATATTTTTAATTCATCAATGGTGCCATTGTAGTGAACAAAGCTGCAGATAATACATGTGACACTGTTCACACTTGGACTTGTGATTTTGTGCATCCTCACAGATTGTGACAGCAGTTACAGAATCTGTAAATTCACCACCAACATTCTTCATCAAATCTCAACAAGTCGTGTTTCGAACCAGTTAACTTGAATAAGTCTTTTAAATAAGCCCACAAGGGGCGCATTTCCTCCGTGTTAGAATCCATTGTGGGCTTGCTGCTGCTCTGCCCTTTTTTTTTTTTTTGAAGGATGGTCTAACGGTACTTTCTTGCTTTGCAGTGGTTCAATGG
>NW_013953500.1:60166-61679 GCF_001266775.1 Austrofundulus limnaeus
ATATATGAGTTTGTATGTAATGTATGAATATAATATACAAGTTTCACTTTTTAAATGGAATTACTGAAATAAATCTACTTTTTCATGATATTCAAATTTTATGACCAGCACCTGTATATAGCGCCTTTCTATCCATCCAGGACACTCAAAGCGCTTTACACTGTAGACATTCACCCATGCACACACTGATGATGGCAAACTACAATTGTAGCCACAGCTGCCCTGGGTCACACTGACAGAAGCGAGGCTGCCATACACAGGCACCACCATCTGACCACCATCAGTAGGCAATGTGGGTAAGATGTCTTGCCCAAGGACACAACGACTGAGTCGACTGGACGGGGATCGAACCGGTGATCTTCCGGTTCAGGACGACTCCCCTAACCACTCCACCACAGTCCCTCCACAGTACAGTACAGATACATGAAAAATRTACTTAAGTACAGCAACAAAGTACTTGTACATAGTTACATCCCACCACTGTAAMTTCATGTTTTATTCACACTAGATTATATTAAACTTAACTGCTGAAACAAAGAAAAAAATATATGTTTTAAAAAGTAAGTTAATTCTGAATTTTATAATAAAGTTGGGATTGGGAAAGCAAAAGGCTGTAAAAATGTTATGGATCARAAACAGCTTACAAATGAGGTTAACTGGCAACAGGTCATTAAGAGAACTGGGTTTTAAAATGAGTCTAAAATAGTGGAACAAATTCAAATGAATGTTCCTCAATATAAAATTGGGAAAACTTTGAAATCTCCTATTATTTTTGTCTTATAATTTTTTAGTCAACAAAAACTTTTGAGAATCTGGAGAAATCTTTGTACACGAAGGGCAAGACCAAAAGTCAATATTAGATGCTTTGATATCTGGGCTTTCTGCATTGAAACAGGCTTTATTAGATGTTTTACAGCTGTTCTTCCATGAAGAGTCTGATTTATTTTTTTCTATTATCTAATCTAACTTTACTTATTCTCTTGCCTGCAAAAAATAAATAAATAAAAACGAAAAGACTCAGTTGCTGGCACAACTTACCCAGGAGGCTAATACTACTGTGTTGTTCACGAGTGATTCGTTYAAATACCGTAAACAAACTGAGTGAACAAGCTGAACTGAATCACTTCATTCATTGATTCATTCAGTTATGTTGAACTTGTGTTCAGTGATGTCCCTCATGGTCAGGAGGAGAACCTACTGTGTGCTGTAGGTTTGCAAATGTTGAGTCAGTATGTTTTATGTCTGGCTTTAAAWATATTTTATTGCACTAAAATGAAAACTATAAGTGGGAAATGATCAATAAAATCTATATTAGAAGCTAAAATTATTGTAAATATTGTACATTTTAATATATTTAGAATGAGATATGTAGAATTTTATTCTACCATAGTGCAAGTGAAAAAAAACTTGCTGGGAGTCAACAGCTCTACTAACTGAGCCACTGTGCTGCCATAGATGATATTTATATTTTTAAATGATTTTAAACCACAGTTAAGGCCTGTGAGTATACAGT
>NW_013953500.1:62047-65327 GCF_001266775.1 Austrofundulus limnaeus
CCCCCCGAGTCTTAGTTGGTCTTGAGGTGAATCTGTAGATTTTATTGAAGTTAAATCTCAGTATGTATCACAATATGAAGGTAATTTTATATCTCCTGGTTCTGCCTTCTTTCGTTGTTGGCTCTAAACTTCACTCGGTTCTTTAAATCGTCTCATCATGTGGACTAACCATCACCTCAGACTTTCATCAGACTAGTGAACTCTTCAACACATTTATTTTATCTGAACAGAGTCCAGTTTCGGTCAGCATCACATTTTGTCCTTTTAACATTTGGACCGATGTTTTGAACCAGACACAGAATCCCCATTGGGCTCCATGCCAACCTGTCAGAGGGCGAGCCGGTGTGTCAGAATCTTCAGCAGGTCTCCACGCTCGTAAACTCACAGGGTTTCTTCCATGGAAAAATGGGCTTTCGTCAGGCCTTGGAGAGGGGCCAACTCATCATGAACCAGGTACCTGAAAGGATCTTTGTCTGACCCTGTAGTTCAGCTGTGTGTGTCTGTGGTGTGCTGTGTGTGATAAATGAATGGTATTACAGAGTGATGTCGTTCATAGAAATGATTAAATAAATCAGGCTGAGGATCTCCTGAGGAAATGCATGTTATTCATTTGTTTTTTGTCCACAKGTCTATGTGATATTTTTGCTAACACACAAAGACACAGAGAAATTCATTATAAACATTTTGTTTTCAGTATTCTGAACACGAAGTAGTTTAATTTGTTCAGAACCAATAAAACCCACAAATAGGAATTAATTGATTTACAATGTGTGTAAAGTGAACTTTGATCAGGTTCTGGTAAAGTTCTTGAAAACTTGTGAAATGCCTCCTGGTACTAGCTAAGGTAAATGTGTAACTACAGTCAGGAATCAGATCTCAGATGTGTTTTTGTTTTTGTTTCTGTTTTAGGTGGAGTTGGAGCTGAGAGCCCAGGTGAGACGCTTCGTCAAACTGACACGTCACCTGCCTCACCACATGGATGGACACCAACATGTTCACGTACTGCCAGGTAACAAAATAAAACAGAACGTAACATAAAAATCTAATTAGCAGTAATACGTTATCTGTGACAATGCTGAGTGCTGAAATTTGCTGAAGAAGCTAAAACTAAGTTGTTAAAGTTAAAACAAGTAGAGCAAAATTTAAATGCAGCAGAACATGAGCTAAAAACTGTAAGCAGTAGAACAATAGTTTAGAAGCTCAAAGTGGCAGAACAGTAGCTAAAAGTAGCCCAAGAAGACACATATATAGCAAGTATGCTGAAGCAGATTRTAGAAAGAACAATGATTTATGATTGATTTTTATGATTTATTTTGGACATGAGATAAACAATAGAAACAAACAAGCATAATTAAATAAAATCCAAAATGAGATAAAAGAACAATCCACTTAGTTCATTAACAAAAAGAGTAAAGTTAACTTAACATGTCCCAAAGGGAGTAGGAAGAAGCAAATGCTTGTTTAATCATACTCCTATCAATGCTGCCCCCTGAGCATACATATTGCAATATACATATTTTCACTCAAAAGAACATCTATAACGTAAATGAATAATGAACAAATGATCTGTGATGACACCCARTGAAAATCAAAGCTCCTCAGCCTCCCTGTACCATGTGAAAACCATATTTTTGTACTGCCTTTTAAACTGGGTTATGCAGGACTTGAACATTGCTTAAGCCCTGCAGACAATGTGTTCCATAACTCCACTCCATATATTGAAATGCAAAACTTTTTAAAAATTTTATGGACACAAAAATGTTTTAGATTGTATTTCCATCAAATTATATTCCCCATCTCTAATAAAAATAAACAATTYCTGAATATTTCCAGTAAGGAAGTTCTTTGTTACTTAAACATAAATGGTGCTGAGGTTTATAAATGTAATTGATCAATGTTAATGTTAACAGCTGAGGGTGAAAACTGTCACATTTTGTTCATATGTGTCACTGATCCACCAGGTGACAATATATGAACACAAATACAGCTGTGGAATGTCAATGATAACAACATGACAACATGTGACTCATGTTGAACAATGTCCATGGGTTGACTGGGTTATTTTAGTGCTTTAGAATTAGCTTTTGCTAAAACTTTCATTGTATTAGTGCTTTAGAATTAGGGGACATAAATATTTGAGTTAGTGTTTACGGCTAGTGGAACTAATTTTTAGGCTGCAAACTCTACCTAGAAAAGTCCCCGGGCCGCGATTTGAGCCAGCAACCTTCTTACTGAGAGGCATCAGCTCTACCAACTGAGCCACCGTGCCGCCGCAGTAATTTAAAAAGGGTAAAACCAGTGAACAATAGAGAATGTGGAGAGATCTGTGGTCCAGGGTGTATTTAGTCTCACTGAGAACTGCAATGCTTCTTGACAGTTTATTTTGAATGTGTTTTAAGTGAAGTTTCCAGCTTATTTTGTCATCTTTTATTACACCAAGAAACTTACTTTCATGTACTGTTTCTATTTCTACACCATCTGTTTGTACCTGGACTTGAATATCCCTATTACGTGTACCAAACACCATGACTTTAGTTTAGCTTTAATTTAACGATAATTTGTTTCTATCAAACCACCTCTTTATTTTGCACATTTCTGAAGTGATTGTCAGCAGTTACTCACKCAAATTATCCCCAGAACAAAAAATATTTGTTTCATCATCAAACAAGACTAATTTAATTTTCTTTGATACCATGCAAATATCAATTATTAACAATTTCAGACCCAGTACTGACCCCTGAGGGACACCACAAGCAACAATCACAWTGATCTATACTCTCCCATCTTCACAAATTGTTTCCTGCTTCCAAAGTAATGTCTCACTCAGTCCAATACTATCCCATGGCAGGGTTYGACAAATCCTTTTGCCCGACTGCCCGGGGCAGGTAAAACCCATATTSGGGCAGGTGGGTGTGTCCCRATGYCTGCCCGACTGAGAAGAGGTTGTCTGCGGAATCAAAGTGGGCGTGTYACAAGAGTGGGCGTGTCTAAACCATAAACACAGTGGGCTACGAGGCCTACATGACGGTATCCTTAGATCCTGCTTCATCTCTTTACAGCCTGACCCTGACCCCAACACTAAGTACTAAATACACTATTAGTGTATTTCCTGATGCATCTCAGTAATCCAGGTAGAAAAAAAATCAAAAAGAAAAAATAAATAGGTCCTCTGGATGGGTTCTTTTTTAGTGAAATGTTTCAGCTCTCCTCCAAGAGACTTCTTCAGTCTGAAGAGTTTAGTGTATTTTCACAAGTTTTTTTATTGTTAAATATTTTGTAA
>NW_013953500.1:65464-67542 GCF_001266775.1 Austrofundulus limnaeus
GTATAAAAGTTACAATAACCAAATCATAGTACACCACTCTCAAGTTAACTAAACATTTCAATATATAAATTAATGACATAACACAAAATATGCAGAAGTTGTAATACTAAAAATGTATAGAGGAAACTATAATCAAGAAAACAATAATGTAAATGCTGACTCATGTTAAGAGTTTATTTAAGATAAACTCTTCACCGGGTCCTTTTGATTCTGGACGGATCAACAGGAGACACCCTTGAGATAATTAACACAGAATTTATTAAAGATTATATGTAAAACCCACCGAACAGATTTGCAAATCTGGGAGACTGCTAGAACGATACTTCCCTTCGATCGTCAAGCAGCGTCTCGTCTAACTTCTGTAACTCTGACATTTTATAGTGAAGCCTCATTCTTATGTAATTTCTGAGCAACCTGCTCTAGATTTGGATGCCAGCCTGACACATATTTGCACAGTCGTCAGTGGGYGAGGAAACTGGACCTTGACCCYGATCACCAAACATGTTTTTCCAGTAGTTTTGTACTGCACACTGTGACGYGTGAAATGTCATCTCCTAGGTCAAATTACATGAGATGCATTACTTATTTTAAAAGCTATAAGCAGATAATGTACTGTAGTWATTAACAGAAGATAAACTACAAGTAAAACTGATTAAAATCTCTTTACTCAGCACCCAGTAGCCAGTACTGTGACCAGAGCTGGCCTGTAGCCAGTGGGGTTCAGGAGACAAACTACCTTAAAAKGTCCACATCCTCCTCTTTTATTTTTCTCAATTTCTTTGTATGGAGTCCTGTGGGTGTGTTGAGAGCCGAGAGTCACCCCTGTCAAACTCACACAGAACAGAACCCTCCCTGTGCATCAGTAAAAAGCAGAACGAGTGTGAGAAATAACTCCAGCCCAGACGGATTTTCTTCCTGACGATGCTTCTCCTTGTTTAGAAACAAAACACAATGTCCTCTGTTCTCACAGGGATGTGCTGCACACGGAACGTCACATGCAAATGACTCGAGCGCCRGCGTTGTTTAATAAAGGGAAAACCCAGTGACTTTTAAAGGGGGGCTTGTTTGTCAAAGTTTATAACAAAGAACACATGGTCTGTTAGCACTCGGAGCATGTGGCGGGGATGACTCTCAGCTACTACCACGTTTTAAACCAAATGGGTTTTAATTTTACCAGTGGTTACATGCTTGTGATATTTTTACAGAGTGATATGATCAAATCTTGTGATATTTGTAAACAATGTGTACTTAAAKGTACCACATTGCTAAAGGTTTTTGCAGTTTGTACCATGTTATTTTAAAGGGTGGAGTTTGAAACGATCATTGGCAGTTGTGTGAACAGAAAASAAGAATGCTGTGTCAAAAAATGAGTAGCTGTAGTGTTGTATACTGTACAGTGGTGGGTACAGCTCTGCTCATCTGCTAACCCGYTAACAGTAGAGCTAATTTTCTGTTCAGCTGTTTAGCTTTTGCATTAATTTTATAAATTAACGGATTTCACTTCTGCTGAAAAAATATTGGTTATTTTCTATACCACTAATAATCTTAGAATACATGGTGCTCCATTCAAAATAAACTCAAAGATGTTGTCTTTTACTTTAGAGGTGGGCATATTGGCTCTCTAGCGCCCTCTAAACATCAGCCCCCTAATGACTTAAAGGCCATATTTGTTCACACATCAATGGATGTGAAATATGTGTCCCWAAGTAAGGCTGCATTAATGTAGCTTTAATATTTGGATGAGGATATGTAGGATCTTTCATACCTTGCTAGCTGAAATGTCCTGGGTCTTGTGGCCTTCAATCCCAGGTTCTTTGTAAATGGCTCAACACACGGGCAGCGACAAACTACAGCGATTAACGGCTGTCATCGCAGCCAGGGTGAAACCCAACACACGGGACGCAACAGCGATCGCAGCGTTGCGAATCGTGCTCTCAGGTCACTTGTCTTCACAAAATTTGATTGCTTCTTGACTCTGAAGGGGGGTGTGCATTACGGACGTGTAAACTAACAAATCTTGCGATGCTAATGATATTGAAAAACAAACACACATCAAGATACAGTTTTATGAGGAAAAA
>NW_013953500.1:67552-71758 GCF_001266775.1 Austrofundulus limnaeus
ATTAACAGAAGATAAACTACAAGTAAAACTGATTAAAATCTCTTTACTCAGCACCCAGTAGCCAGTACTGTGACCAGAGCTGGCCTGTAGCCAGTGGGGTTCAGGAGACAAACTACCTTAAAAGGTCCACATCCTCCTCTTTTATTTTTCTCAATTTCTTTGTATGGAGTCCTGTGGGTGTGTTGAGAGCCGAGAGTCACCCCTGTCAAACTCACACAGAACAGAACCCTCCCTGTGCATCAGTAAAAAGCAGAACGAGTGTGAGAAATAACTCCAGCCCAGACGGATTTTCTTCCTGACGATGCTTCTCCTTGTTTAGAAACAAAACACAATGTCCTCTGTTCTCACAGGGATGTGCTGCACACGGAACGTCACATGCAAATGACTCGAGCGCCGGCGTTGTTTAATAAAGGGAAAACCCAGTGACTTTTAAAGGGGGGCTTGTTTGTCAAAGTTTATAACAAAGAACACATGGTCTGTTAGCACTCGGAGCATGTGGCGGGGATGACTCTCAGCTACTACCACGTTTTAAACCAAATGGGTTTTAATTTTACCAGTGNGTACCACATTGCTAAAGGTTTTTGCAGTTTGTACCATGTTATTTTAAAGGGTGGAGTTTGAAACGATCATTGGCAGTTGTGTGAACAGAAAACAAGAATGCTGTGTCAAAAAATGAGTAGCTGTAGTGTTGTATACTGTACAGTGGTGGGTACAGCTCTGCTCATCTGCTAACCCGCTAACAGTAGAGCTAATTTTCTGTTCAGCTGTTTAGCTTTTGCATTAATTTTATAAATTAACGGATTTCACTTCTGCTGAAAAAATATTGGTTATTTTCTATACCACTAATAATCTTAGAATACATGGTGCTCCATTCAAAATAAACTCAAAGATGTTGTCTTTTACTTTAGAGGTGGGCATATTGGCTCTCTAGCGCCCTCTAAACATCAGCCCCCTAATGACTTAAAGGCCATATTTGTTCACACATCAATGGATGTGAAATATGTGTCCCAAAGTAAGGCTGCATTAATGTAGCTTTAATATTTGGATGAGGATATGTAGGATCTTTCATACCTTGCTAGCTGAAATGTCCTGGGTCTTGTGGCCTTCAATCCCAGGTTCTTTGTAAATGGTTCGACACACGGGGAGCGACAAACTACAGCGATTAACGGTCATCGCAGCCAGGGTGAAACCCGACACATGGGACGCGATAGCGATCGCAGCTTTGCGAATCGCGCTCTCAGGTCACTTGTCTTCACAAAATTTGATTGGTTCTTGACTCTGAAGGCGGGTGTGCATTACGGACGTGTAAACGAAACAAATATTGCGATGCTAATGATGTTGAAAAACAAACACACATCAAGATACAATTTTATGAGGAAAAACTTACCATAAACTTCACCCTGTNTGAAACTTTGTAATCCACAAAAAAAGGTGTTAACTCATCTAGTGATGTGCTTCCATAACCAATCAGAGACCTGTAATCCACAAAAGGGTGTTAACTCATCTAGTGATGTGCTTCCATAACCAATCAGAGACCTGTAATCCACAAAAAGGGTGGTAAAGCTTGATGCTCAAATTTTCAGCTCGCAAATCTTCTACATTTTCAGATTTCAGTTTTCAGATTCTGTCTCGTGTGCCTTCAGAAAGCTGCAGGGAATACYATGCTTCCTCTTCCTTCCTAATGTTATTATACCTGTTCGGCTGAGGACGAGTGGTTAGGGGAGTCGTTCCTCTACTGCAAGAGTTGGCGGTTCARTTCCCTGCTATTCTGTCACAGTTCAGTGTCCCTGAGAAAAACACTGAATCTCCACTGCCTCTGATGTGTGACTCATCAGTGTAGGAATGTGATTTAAATCACTGATTAGTCTCCAGAGATTGATTCATCTGTATTAGCTTTGTAGAGATCTAGTAGAGTGCTGTGTGAATGGATGAATAGATGTGTGAATGGATGTGTGAATAGATGTGTGAATGGGTGTATGAATGGGTGAATGAGGACACAGATTGTAAAGAGTTYAGAGTATCCTGGTTGGGTAGAAAGGAGCTATCCTACAGTCCATTTACCTTTGATTGGTCCAAATGCACGTTGCCCATCTTTGTACCATGAAAATAATAAATCCCCTACAGGGAGCTCTTCCTATTGTAAAACCATTGGCCCACAGGTGCAGCTTCACTTCCCCTCACACTGACAGACACTTGTCAGCTTCAACTCAACACCACCTGATGCAGCCTTGAAATATTTTGTCCCTAGTCACATTCACATAATTTAACATATTTTAAATAAAGCAATGAATTGTTACAGAGTAAAGCAAAACGTAACAGTTTCACTTGAKGCTTCTTTTTGTGGATTATAGTTCCACATTTAACACATCCTGCCCAACAGGCTGGTGTCCAAACTAGTGGATCTGGGTTTTCCACTCTCCACCTGCAGCTGGATCAAGGATTTCCTCACCAACCGCACCCAGAGGGTCAGGGTGGGTCCTTACACCTCTACGGCCTTCAGTATCAGCACGGGTTCCCCACAGGGCTGTGTGCTGAGCCCACTGCTATATACCATTGTTATGGAATAATTATGTATATCTGTTTTACCTTGACACTGTCCAGTAATCATATCTCATGTGATTACTAGTTTTGGCTGTTTTAATCTATCGGCCCAGACTTAAAGACTCCAGTAATGCACGACCCATTTTATTTTGATAAGGTGTTTCCGGGGTTGACAGCTTTGTTATTGGTTAGATGGTTACAGTTGGCGAACTGTGATTGGTTGTAAACATGTCACAGGATGTTATATTATCGGCTGTTCTGCACTGACGCACCAGCTACAATTGACAGATTTCTCTGATCAACTTCTGCTCTGTTGTTGCTCTGATTAAATCATTTGACGGCCGTACACACAGACTTTCTGTGCATTTATTCCAACGTGTTTCTGCATTCTTGATAAATCCTTCCACCACAAATTGGCGTTGTGGTTATCGGAGCTCCAAGGACCGGAGTTCGCCCGCTCRGGCYGACGTTTCGGAYGACCACTGGACAAAGGAGGAAGAAGCTTCGCTGGTTCTACAACTATGACTGTACCACTGCCCACCACAGCAACATCACTATGGTTTGCCGATGACACCACAGTGGTGGGGCTCATCTCTGGGGGAGACGAGTCTGCCTACAGGGATGAGGTGGAGCAGTTAACGGTGTGGTGCAGAGACAACAACCTGATTCTGAACACAACAAAAGCTAAGGAACTGGTTRTTGACTTTAGGACAGAGAAGCCCAAAGTGGGGCCCGCGGGCCAAATTAGGYCCGCCAGGCCATTTGATGTGGCCCAACAGCARTTGACATAGTTAATATAGGCTGTAACCTGTCGTCCTATGTAAAAACACAGTATTTCCACTTAGTCATTTCATCTATTGGCTCTATTGCTCTATTATAAGGGGTTGTAATACAGATAGTCTTCACTCATGGTGTTGAATTTATCTAAGTAGCTAATGTCCCATGAGCCGTTGCTACTTTAACGTATGGCAGACTTTCTCCAACTGTGCAGACTAAAACAAAAGCGGGCCACCACACTGGCTGCAAGTTTAATAGTTAAAAATAAAGGACTTTACTTAAAAAGTATTTGTATTTCAAGCATTATATTACTGTACTTGGCCCGCAGCCCCGGATAGATTTTCATTTTGGCCCTCTTGGGGAAAATCTTTGGGCACCCCTGCTTTTGGAGGAAACGATCTGACATCCAGCTGTTACTCATCAATGGGGACTCAGACTTTCGCTTCCTGGGGGTTCACCTCTCAGTGGACTTAAGCTGGGGCGTTAACACCAAGGAGCTGGTGAAGAAGGCCCAGCAGAGACTCTACTTTCTGAGGGTCCTGAATAGGAATAACATCACCCAGAGACTGCTGGTGACCTTCTACTGCTGCTCCATTGAAAGTGTCCTGAGCTACTGTCTGTGTGAGTGGTTCTCTGGTTACACAGTGGCTCAGAAGAAAGCACTCCAGAGAAACATAAAGGTGGCTCAGGACATTGTTGGGTGCCCTCTGCCTTCTCTGGAGGACTTGCACAGGACCCGTTGTCTCCAGAGAGCATGACACATACACAGAGCAATGATCTATATTACTGTATTGGACATCGCCTATAGCCGCTATAGCTAGCGATGCACCTTCATAGGAGCCATTGCCATGCACTGAGTCATGTCAGCAGAGCGGTAGAGTTTCAATG
>NW_013953500.1:72758-75972 GCF_001266775.1 Austrofundulus limnaeus
CCCCCTTTTTTTTTTTTTTTTTTTTACATTTTATCTTTTCTAATGTTCTGATTTAAGTTGCACTACGGGAGCTGCAAAATATTTTGTTGTTCATTGTCTGTGGACTGCATTGTTCTTTTCAGTGCAACAATGACAAAGTTTTATCTATCTATCTATCTATCTATCTGTCTGTCTGTCTGTCTGTCTGTCTGTCTGTCTGTCTGTCTATAATGTTCTCATTACTTCTTTATCAACGATTATAATGAAGTAAAACTAAAATGAAACTGTTCTCCTATAATTTACTTTTCTATAATTTTTTTACAACAGTTGAACAGAAAATATTTGACTAAAATCATACTCTTTAACGTGAACACATGAGCAGATAAACATTTTCTTTTCTTCCCCCTAAACCTTTAGTTCATGGGACAAAGTGACTATAATATTATTTCAACATTAAAACAACGTAAAAATTTTTAAAATATATAATCACAACAAGGACATGGTTATTTTGACACTTATTAATGTCTGCAAGTATCCTTCAGAATCTTTTCTAATTGCTGTTTTGAACTCATGAAAGGGTCTTGAAAGAGAGCACTGGTGATTTTTGTTGTATTGTGTGTTTATGATCCAGATATCCGTGAGGTGTTTGCACACGTCCTGTCAGATCTAGGGATTTTCTACACTCGTGTTCCAGTGGAACCAGGTTTACAGAACTGCCCGTGGCTGCCAGAGCACCTCCAAACTTTCTACACGCAGGTGGAAAAAGACGCTTTGGACTCTGTCCCTGTCTTCCGACGCCATGGCATCAGGTACAGTATGTTGTCACATGGGTCTGGTTTATGTGTATTATTTTTGTGTCCTGAGGCCTCGTGTGTCAACGGCGCATACTCACAGAAAATGTTGCAGCGGCATGTTTCACACAAAACTTGAGATGTATGAAAATGAAGGTTAAGAGTTGTTTGTTTACTTAAAGTGGATGTCACCAGTGTCTCCTGCAAAGCAGGTGCTAAACATAGCATTCCTCATCAATGAGCAGCAAAGCTAAAAGCTGTCGTGATGCCCCCTCAGCTTGCACAAAATGAGTCATCTTTAAGTTTAGGTTTCTACAACTCCAAAATAGACTTATCTCAAAAGGCAGTCAAATATGTATTTAGTGGTATCATGCCCAAATGAAGACAATAAAATCAATACAAACGTCATTACTATGCCATAGTGTTTTATTTTTTGTACATAAATTTTGCCCTTCTGTACTTGAGAGAAGCAATCATTGGCTCTGGTTAAAGTCAGGATGTTTGAACCAGATTCTTCTCTGTAAAGCATGGTCAGTGCAGTGAGATGTGATGTTGTGTACCTGAGGAAAGTTGGTTTCATCACAATACATTACTAATGAAGTAGCATTCAGTTTGTGTRCTGTACAGAGTATTTACACTTGTTTAAACACCAGGTAAGMTGCCCCTATTCTTCAGTCAGGGAGSTTCCAGCCAGATGGTGAAAGTCAAAAACAAGCTCATATTTGTTCTTGATTAATTAAATTAAGCTGCAGAACGCTGAGAGCTTAAARGTTGACCAAAATGGGTGTGTGTTGCCTTGAAATGTGTGTTTATTAGAAAGGAAAGCTCTGCACATAGATGTTGRGGGAAACAGGATTGCATACATGTCAGGTTGTACAGATTGTCWKTAATTTACACAGATTTTCCYTCATTTTGCAGGCATACAGATTTATAGAGTATGGTGGAAAAAGCTTTTCCATGTCTGTTAAACCAAATGTAAAAATACATGATCAAAACATTTCTTCACTACAATGGTTTCTGAGTAATTTTATTGTAATAAAATGAGAGTCAACATGCATACAGCAATACAAGCTGAGTCTGGGGACACAGCCCCAGTGAAGCATCTTCATACCTTTTGTAGAAACCAGTCCAAAACTGGTTATTTCTGACAAGCAAGGAGTGGATCTTTATCTGAGCAGCAAAAAAATCCTAGTTTCAGTTAAAAACTTGTTCTGCGGTCCTTCAACAGAGAAAAACACCTYAAGATGTGGTTCTACTTCCTATTTCACAGTCACTTACACATYCACATTCCAACAGTAACAAAACACATAGATCTGCAATCTGTTTGTGCAGAAACCACAGCAGTGTGTGACATTAAAGCTTGAAGAACAAGAAAACACACATTAAAGGTGCCCTGCTAGAAACTCGCAACATGAGTTAAAACAACTCAGAATTACGTGACAATACATATGCAGTATATTTTATAAGTGAAACATAACACTACCAAAGTATAAACACACGGGCAATCATTTTATTTTTCTTCACAAGAGCAATCTCACTGACTTTTTCAAGTTTGACAGATTTATTTCCAAAACCCAGTTTGAAATATATGAAACATGTCAAGAGCCTGTAGGACGTTAAACAATAAATAGAAATAAGTTCTCCTGTCCTCATTTCCTCCTGCTTTTRCTGCACAAAGCAGGTGCTGTCATCTCCACAGCTGACAGTCTGCCTGCACCCCTCACCCCAGCCCCCCATGTGGGATTAATGCAGATTTTTTGCGAAAATTCTGAATTTGTGAGGCTCATTTTACAGGTAAATGTCCGAAGGGGTTAATATGTGGCATTACCAGGAAGGAACATGGAGAGTTCACTAAAAGTTGAAGTGAACATAGAGTGTTGTAGTGATGGTCTGAGAGCATCTGCACATACTCTGGCAAACACTCGTTATATGATGTACTAAAAGACTATTAAAAACAGACAGACCCTGAACCGACGCGGGCCTACCCGGTCTAGGTGGGCCGGGTCCTCGGTAGACCGCGAACACCGGAAAAAGGTGTCTGTGAATTTGGACGGTCTAGCCTCCCGTCCTTACCCATCGAAATTAGAAAAATATCAATATATTATCATTATTAATATCACAAAACAGTAAGATTAGCTTAAAGGTAATATTTGAGGAACTAATGAACCCACCGTAGGTGCATGTTTATTTCATCATACCAGCTCGTTTTATTTCTGACAAAAATAATATTAAAAAAACATGTTTGTAAATGATAAAAGCATTAACAACCACAGATTTATAGTAACTAAGTACATTTACTTCATTACAGTACTTAAGTAGTTTTTTTGAGGATTTGTAATTTTACTAATTGATTTTTAAACAGCTACTTTTACTTTTATTTTGTTACATTTTAAAGCTAAAACTGATACTTTTACTTCTTTTACTTTAAAATGTAACACCTAGTT
>NW_013953500.1:76972-79858 GCF_001266775.1 Austrofundulus limnaeus
CAAGTACATTTACTTCATTACAGTACAGTACAGTAGTTTTTTTGAGGATTTGTAATTTTACCAATAATTTTTTAACAGCTACTTTTATTTTTATTTTGTTACATTTTAAAGCTAAAACTGATACTTTTACTTCTTTACTTTAAAATGTAACACCTAGTTACTCATTACAAAATAAAATCTGCTCAAACTCATCATGAAAGACGTTTCTGCTCTAAAAAATGAAGTGTTGTATTTACTCAAAAAAGTCATGTCAACTGGCTCCACTAAGCCTAGTTGAGTATGAACCTGGTTTAGTGGAACCAGTTTGGTTCAGTAAATTCAATAGTTTATTTCTTAGAGTGTGTAAAAGTACTTTTACTTTTACTTTTCCAATTTTTGTGAACAATTTTATGACTTTTACTTGAGTAGTTTTCTCATCAATGAAATTTATTTTTACCAGTCCTTTTCTGTTCATGTATTTTTACTTTTACTTAGTTATTTTATTCAAGTACTTTATAGACCTCTGTTAACAACACAACCACTTCAGACTTTATATTCTTATACTGCCAGATTTTTATTTAAAACCTACTCCTTTCTCTCGCTTCATCCACCATTACTAGCATAAAAAGATTTCTGGTCGGCCCTTCAATCCAGGCAAAAGAAAGACGCATTAGTCGACCGCATCGGAGGAGTCTTCAGATTTGGACAGCCTCCGGCGCGGCGCCGTGATGTAAGCGGCCAACGAATTCGGCCTTCGGAGGACCCGGCCTCTGAGTTTGGACACAGTCATAGTTTCACTTAAGTTAACTTGCTTTCTAGAACAAATCTTCTTTTCCCTGAACTCAGGAACAGAGTTATCATTAAACCCAGTTTCTGAACTAGTCCTCTGTTTGAGGACCTTTGCTCTACCTCTGGGAGTGTACGTGAAACATTTTGTCTGACAAGTACCATACAGCAGAGGTTCTCAAACTGCGGTCCCAGGACCCCCAGGGGTCCACGAGCCATATCTTGGGGGTCGTCAAAAAAATTGTTTTTTATTTTTAAAAATCATACAGGGAGTAAAACAAACACACTAAATCAAACCAAACAAAAATATTCCCATGTCATTTAGGGGTTAAAATGATAACATGGGGTTTATGATGGGGTCCCTGGAAATTGTTCAGTCTTGTTAGGGGTCCCCAGACCCAGAAAGTTTGAGAAGCCCTGCTATTTAGAACTGAATAGTTAATAAAGTTAAGCTGTATGCTGTTTTAAATATAGCTTGTGTTTTTCTGAGACCATAAAATCATGTTTTCTTGTCTACAGGTGGCCAGATGTGTACCTGGGCCTGACGACTATGGGTCAGAACATGTCCCAGTCCAGTCTGCAGAAGGCCATCAAACAGGCCTTGGCAGCAGGACTTTCTGAGCGGAGGTCCAGGAGTGGATCAGGGTTTCAACAGTCCGTGGTGACAGCAGAGCTCATGGTTCATCCAGGATACCCCAGTTATCCCCAGGAAGGAGGCTGTGGAGAGGGTCCAGATGACTTTTCTCAGTCCACTGAGCGACACCATGAGCTCAGTGTGCTCACAGACCCGTCTGTCCTGGATCTGTACCACCAGGAGAAAGTGCAGCTCTGTAGTTTTAAAGACCTTTGACCTTTGCCATCTAAATATATATATTAGTAACACTAAAACCAGACTCCACATAATAAGTTTATTTACATCCACCTAGAATGTTAAATCTTTGGTGTTTAAAATTTTCTGATCTGTCTGTGTAAAGGCCCTGTCTCACTATGCTTTAGACAACTTATGCCAACTTGTGATATTTTTGTGCCTAAATTACTAATAAAAGTTCTATATTTGATCAGTTTGTTAGCATTACAGTGTGTAMACGCCTAAAAGAAGCTTCCAGTTGATTTTGTTTATTCCATCTTTAACGTAGATGTCTTTAAAAGTTGGTGTAAAACGTCATAGTGTGACAGAGACTTTAATGGTAGACTGTACACAGAGACCTGCTTTAAAATAAAATGATTTGTGGACTTCAGTCAACCCTGTTTAGAACAGTTTTATTTATGCAGAACGTTAGCGGAAAATAAAGATTATCCATCAACACCTGAAGGACCTGTCACACTTTGACGTTTTAGACGACTTGTGCAACATCTTCTAATTTTGTCCAACTCAATGACATGCTGAAGGAGAGGAAGAAAAGCATCAACTAGCACATGATCATACCGTGTTGCTAACGGCTTAAACAGATATAAAACCCATGAGTAAATTGTCTCTACATAACAAGCTTATTATAGCGTATTTGGACTTTTGCAGAGCTTATGTGCAACATTATTGTAACTTCTTCAGAACTTTACAGCATGTTGGAGGAAATTGTGATGTCAGCAGCATCACAGTACCGTAAGTAAATTTATTTAACTTGAGTTAAACTTTGTTTATATAGCACCTTTCACAGACATGAAACATCACAAAGTGCTTAACAGAGAGCAAATAAGTAAAACTAATAAGAAGAGGGCGCATATAATCAAGAACAATAAAAAAAAAACAAAAGCTTTGTCTCCACAGGTTTTATAATGGGTTCGAGGGACCACCAGCAGCATTTGATTTGAAAACTTCAAAATCCTGGATGGACAGAAGGTGTCGATATGTTGACGACCCTGGGTTAAAATGAAAGCCCAGGAAGTCCAACATTTCACTGATCACATCAACTCTGTGGATGAATATATTAAGTTCACACGAGAGGATGTAAAAAATGGCAGGTTGGCGTTCCTGGATTGCGATGTCTCGAAGTATATTTTAGTGTTTTACAACATGGAAAAGAAATGATTGGCTCAGAATCGTAGGCAGTAAACTTACTCATGTTCTTTGGTATATTGGTATACTGGTATATTGCTTTGAATTTACTCAACTCGGTTAAGTGG
>NW_013953500.1:81813-89720 GCF_001266775.1 Austrofundulus limnaeus
GGTGTACCTAATAAAGTGGCCGGTGAGTGTAGCTTTCAGCATTAATGGAGCCTTCATAGATGTAACATTATCCATGCTATGGGCAGTAATACACTCCCATACCATCAGAGAGGCAAATTCACAAAGTTGAGAACTTCGCCTCGTGCTTGTTGCGAACAGCTGAGCCTTTCAGGAATGCACCCTTCATACCCAGTCATGACACTCACCTGTTTCCAATGAACCTGTTCATATGTGGAATGATCCAAACAAGTGTTTTGTCATTCCTTAAGTTTCTGTTGCTCCTGTCCCAGATTATTTCAGTGATTGACTCAGACATGGTTCCATAAAGTGAATCAGATAAACCAGCTCTACTTAACATGGATATAGGACTGCTTGAATGGATTATTGTGATTGGCTTATAAGTAAAATATCCCCCACATGGGGGAGTTCTTATGATTAGCTGAAACAAGGAAGATTTCTAATTGGTGCCTAATCATTCCCTGTTCAAAAAAGGCCAAGTCAGGGAGTCTCAAAATTCCCACACAAATGTAGTGAATTTCACAGAACGCTGTAAATCANCTGTTTCTTTATATGAAAATTGTAAATGTAAAGAGGGAGCCTGTAAATTTTCTAAAGGTGTAAACCTCCTCCTGTGAGAGATCACATTTGTGGCCCAAACATAATCTGAAGATATGAACAAATCCAACCCATTAACTCCTGGCTGATGTCAGTCAGGAACTGACCCTGTGCTGATCTGTTGAGATAACGTAAGGTGCAGCATCTGAGTCTGATCCTAAACTAATCTGTTGGAAATACAAACTTTAGGCTCAACTATTTTAACTCACCTGGGACGAGAACATCAGCATATTCTGGTCAGACTCATGGCCATGAATCTGACTCCACAGAGCTGCATTTCTGTTGTGCGAGTCTTAAATCCTGATCCTTGTCAATTTCAACCAGTGTGAGAGAGACTGGAGGTACGTTTTTTTTTTTCATAAATAGGAAATTTATAAATCACAAGCTTATACAGAAAATGGTCTTCCTTCAAAAGACACGTTTTCTAGTCACAATTTGAATTTTTGTCTTTTATTCTTTTAGATTATAACAAAAATATGCAWCGTGTACCTGAACTATACTTTTAAAAATATGTTACTTTTAATAAAGGCTTGCTTTGAAGAACTTGATCTAAAAAGTGATTCCYGTCTTGTTGGATCTACGTTTCTTTTCAAATGTACTGGTATCTAGTAGTATTGTCTGTAAAGAATGCACGAGCTGAGTTAAATTAGGTTTCTTTGAATATTCTGCTGTCCATCTTAATGCCTCAGAGAGCAGTGACAGAAGGCAGCTGGGTCCTTCAGCAGCCTTTCTGGATAAATAATAATGATCGAAAACCTCACAATGGTCACTAAAATAATTTAAAACTGATAAAAGTAATGATATAAAAAGATAAAACTTCATCAGTGAAAATCCCACATTACTTTTGAATTRTGGTTCAACAGAATCATTTAAAAAAGCAAACTAATTAAACAGGCCAGAACAAAAATAACCTGTAACTCAACATTTTGTTGCACAAGCGTTTGAGTCAATCACTGCAATCAAACGATTCCTGTAACTGTCAATGAGGCTTCTGCACTTCATGAACAAACTGCTCCAGTTGTCTCAGGTTTGAAGGTGTCTTTTTCCAGACGGCATGTTTCATCTCCTTCCAAAGATGCTCAATAGGATTTAGGTCAGGATCATAGAAGCCACTTCAGTATAGTCCAATGATTTCCTCTTAGACATTCTTGGTGTTTTTATCTGTGTTTTGGGTCATTATCCTGTTGAAGACCTGTGACTGAGACCAAGCTTTCTAAAACATTTTTCTCCAGAATGCCTTAAAAGTCTTGARTTTTACCCTGCACAGATTAAAGACATGCAGTACAACAGCCCAGMACATAATCGAGCCTCCTCCATGACGTACTATGTGTTCTTTTCTGCTTTCATTTCTGGGTCTCTGAACGTAGTCGATGCAACTTGTTGCCAGAAAATTGCAGTTTTGTCTCATCTGTCACCAAATGTTGACCATTAATGCAGTTTAACACTGATGCCTTGACTTTGAAGTTCACCTTTAATCTCTTTARAAGTTTTTCTGGGCTCTTTTGTTACCATTCATATTATCCTTCTCGTTGATTTGTCATCAGTTTTCCTCCTGCGGCTACGTCCAGGGAGGTTGGCTACAGTTCCATGAATCTTAAATTTATGAATAATATGTGCAGCTGTAGYCACAGGAACATCAAGCTGCTTGGAGATGGTCTTATAACCTTTACCTTTAACATGCTTGTGTATAATTTTCTTTCTAATCTCCTGAGACAACTCTGTCCTTGGCTTCCTGTGATCCATGCTCAGTGTGGTGTACAACATGTCACCAAACAGCACAGTGGCTACTTGTCATCCTTTAACCCTTCTGCTGTCTCACTCATGTTTGGTGTGGCGGGGTCCTCCTGACCCCCACATGATAAGGCAGTGGTTGGTGGTGGTGGTGGGGCGGTAGGTGGTGTTCATGGGGGCCTGGCTGGCTTCCCAAGAGACAGCTATGACTTTTATTTGCTAGCTTTGTTATTTGCTGCAGAGAAGCTTAAAGACACATGTAAATGCTAATTAGAGGGCACACCTTATTTAATCCGTCCCTGTGGTCGAATTATTTTCTATCTTTTCTAAGGTTTGTGTTCCATTGATCTATATTACTGGWTTGGGCATCATGTGACCTGGGCCTGTTATGCAAAGGGGATTTTTATGCACTGGCCTAATAAGTGTACAAAAAGCACTAATGTTTTATGCATATTATGCATATTTAACCAAAATAAATTATTTCAACTGTAGGACCTGTATGCTAACATTTAAAAAGCTTCTGTTCATGTTTTATCTTGTTTAGAACCAATTATCTGTTGTCAAATATATTATWTACTATTTAACCAGTAAAATATGGGCTTTTTATGGACTATTGACTATTTAGATCACTTATGACAGACAGTAATGATTGAGCATCATTAACACAAAATAATACAGCCCTTGTCATCAAACAGCATGAATAACTGTATTGTGTAGTTTTGCAATTCTATTATTTTATTGAAGAAAAAATGGTTGTTTTAAACATAGATGGTTATAAATGTATATTAATATTCGTTTATATTCCATCTATCCATCTGTATAAACACACACATATATTTGAAAGATAAATTTTKTGCATTTATTTTAAACATCTAAAGCTCAGGTCTAATTCATGATTATATGCATGACTATCCAACTGGTCAGCACGCATAAACTAAATCACAAAAAACCCATGTGAACCAAAATGATTATTTTAAGCCACAGTTAAGTCGTTTAAATTAGTTTAGCTTTATTTTGAGCCATAATTTATAAAAATCGAGCAAGAAATAAGAACTTTATAAGAGTTTTGCTTCAGGATGGTGCCTCACAGTCTGTTGATATCCATTCCTCTTCAGTAGCAGAGCTGCAGTGGGCCAACGTCTGTCTRCACTAACTGGTTACATGCTATAGATCACTGGTGCCATCATTTTTGTCCACACTTGTTTTATTAGTTGGATTTTTTAAATTCATTTTGTTGAACCACAACTCAAAAGGAATGTGTGATTTTCAGCGCTTAGGTTTTAGTGCAATTTTTTTTGGTAGTATTACTTGTGTCTGTTTCAGTTATTTCAGTCACCAGGTTTTTTTTGGTCATTAATAGAGGGGTACCAACAGTTCTGTCCATGTGTGTAGGCACCCATTTGCAGCTTCTCAGCCTTGTCGCAGTGTTTTAATTTGTAACTGCCTACTGTTATAGTAAGTAAAGTGGCTTTATATCGCCCAGAAAGAGCCGGATCAATGACAGGTGAAGCTGCAGGTTAGTGCTGACTAAAAGGAGCAAAATTATTTATTTTGGAAAAAAAATTCTATTTTTAATGCATGTGTCTGCAGTATTTCTTGTTATGGTTAACTCTGCATGGTGGTCTGCTTTCTATTACAAAATATTCTGCTGGAACAAAAACCTAATGCATTTTTAACTATTTTTTTATATTTCTAAAACTGCTGAATTTAAATCTTTATATCACAAGTTTCATTCTGCTTCTGTTGCTTAAAGCTGAGAAAGATTGTAAGAATATTGGGATCATGTTGAAATGGTAAATGGACTGTACTTGTACCTGTAGTAGCTCTTTTCTACCCAACCAGAATACTCAAAGCTCTTTACAATCTGTGCCCTCATTTACCCATTCACACAGCACTCTGTAGATCATCTATGGAGACTAATCAGTGCTTTAATCACATTCATACACTGATGGGACTCATCAGAGGCAGTGGGGGTTCAGTGTTTTACCCAGGAACACTTGGACATGTGACTGAACAGTGGGGAATTGAACTSTCAACTCTGCATTAGAGGACTCCCCTAACCACTCAGCCACAGCCAGGGAACTGTTTAACATCTCAAAAATAAACCTCTCTGACATCTGAAAATGCTGGAAGAAGCTCCAAAACCATCTGAATAGACCAAGTTGTGACAGAAACACAAACTGTTTAATAAAAAATGGAACATGGACTTGTTCTGCTAAACAGAAGGTTTTCAATGACTCTCTTTTGACCCTCTTTTTTTCTATTGGTCTTTATACCTAGACTACACTCCAGTCTAGGGAGGAAAAACAATACAGGAACCAGATCAGGCTACTGATTCTGGTCCATGTCTGACAGGACCACAGGAAACTTTTTCCAGTTGGCAGACCCTCCTTTCAGGTACCAACTCCTGAAGTCAAGCTTCACTGAGAACATTCTTCTGCAGCTTCAAGTCAGGAACAACCATGATTGTAGGAGGTCTTGCTGTGGGTGGAGTTTGCCCTAACCATGATTGGTTGAATTGACTTGTCTTTTGGGGCAACTTAAAAGATGAGGTAATACTAATAGTAAACTAATGAATTATTGACTATGTCAGGGGTCTGCAACCTTTACAATCCAAAGAGCCATTTCTGCTCCTTGTCTCRCTAATAAAATGTGTCCAGAGCCACAAAACAAGCTACAACTGTGATCACCAACTGGTGGTCAGTGGGCCCTTTTGAGTCCCTTTCAGGAACATTTACGGCCAGTGGAGGTGACATTATGAAAAAAATCTATTGTGAATTTTATCATTTATTGTTTTTACACATCAGGACAAATGAAAAGATCATGCACAACCAGACCAAAAGATCATGTAAACAAGAAAAATACTGTATATAGTTTACACCGAATTTCATAAAAACTAGCACAACTGAACTATTCTGGCATATTATTTTCTAATTCTTATTATGAAATAAATCTTCAAATTATTTAAAGGTAATTCTGATGGATTTGAGAGAAAGATCATAGAAAGAAGTTGGATTATTTAAGTAAACAACAAGATAGCATGAACTAATCAACAGGTTTTACTTTTTGTATTAGTAGTACTAATCACATATTTGCATACAAATTGAGTTATTTTGTGAGTATAAAAAACAAACAAAAATTATTCTGTTCTTTTTGGTCACATTTTCATGTGGCCCCAGAGCAGCAGATTGCAGAACCCTGTAGTTTAAAACAGAACAGTGACCAAAATAAAAAATATTGTGAGCATGTCAATATAATTTATTGACTTCAAATTTTGTGCGGCAAGCACCTTCCTGTCTCAAGTTATGGTTAATAATCATTTTTAGAGATATTTTGTCATGTTGGTTAGCGCAAACTCCGCCCACAGAACAGTATGTACTGCACAGACCCCTACTTGTTTTTGTTTTTTCCCCAGATTTGTTCCCTTCAGGACCATTTGAACTTTCCATAATCCATTCAAGTCTACCTGGACCCCTCAGGGTCAATCAAATCCTCTTCAGTCTGTTCAGTCAAATTCCACTGGACAGGTTGGAACTCTTAGGCTTTGTCAGACAAGTGTGGTTACACTCCTCAGGACCCATCAGGACCCCTCTAATCTGAGTATGTGAGTGTCGATGTACAGCTAGGAAACTTTTGTAAGATGTAAGGAGGTGATGGTACTGAGTCCAGCAGGAGCAGATTTTAATGATTTCAAACACATTCTGAGCAGTAAATTTTATATCAAGTGCCAATTAAAACAATATGGAGGAAAACAGAAGCTTTCTCATACAGAGAAACTGACAACCAAATGTCTTAAAAAAAGAAAAACAAAATGTGGGGGTTGTGCATGAATATGAATGTTGATCCGGTTGGAGTGTTAGCTGGAAACCAACTTTTACTTTCAGTGCAATTCTACAAATGAGTGGAGATACATAAGGCAGATATAGTTTAGTCAGGGTCCCAGCTACAGCTTTAATTCTGTCGTAATTTAAACATCAACTCTGTGACTTTGGGGACAAAAGAAAGAAAACACAGATGGTCCTGTTGATCCAAAAGTCTGATGGATGTTTATAAGGAAAAACTACCAGAAACCATCTAACTCAGTGACAGCAGCCTTTCTGTTTCCATTTTCACCTTAAGAAAGAGTAAAATGTTAGTGAAGGCCCGAAGATCTGGAGCTCAGGAGGAAGAAGAGGAGGCTGCCCGATCCACAGAATCCTGGAGAGTGGGGAGCAAACCTGAGGCTGTGTCAACCTGCTGTCAGGCTGACAGATCCAGGGCTGCAGGGAGAAAAGGTAAGGGGAAATAAAAGAGTGAACAAGCATGTTGGTTAGAAGAGCAGGAGAATGGGGAGCCGTGTCAATGTGATTAGTCCATTGGCCGCTTTTCTCCGTGTTTCTTTGTAAACTCTTCGGCGTTCTTCAAGAATTTTTTACGGTCCTTTGAGTACTCTTCTGCTAAGTCTGCCCTCAGAGGGTGTTCAGGCTGGGGGTCATTCACCAAAGCAATCAGGGACTGGATAACTGAAAATCAAAAACAACAAACAGTAAGGTCTTGTCCACATGGGAACATTTTTATTCCCCTAATGATCTTTTTTWAATTTCCTTTTAAATACATGTTTCTACAAATGTTTTCATCTGAATAAATGCAGTAAATGACTGAATGTCAGTAACTATGTCAGGCCTTTATGTGACAATGTACTGCTGCCACAGAAACACCAGAATACACCAAAAACAGGAAACAATACATCAAGAAGGATCATAAAATTTAGAAAGAAAAGAGTGGCAAGGGCCAACGTTTTTATGGACTTTAATTTGTGTCATATTCAAACAAAAGATCCAGAGTTTGACAAATACCAACAGAGGCTATTTAAACAAACATTTCTGGAAATGAAGAAATAGCATTTTAAAACACATAGAGGGGGTATAAATCATTTCTCCCTCCCGCTGTACGGCATGTGTAGCAGGGCTGTACAGTGAGATGTGCAACGAAAAAAAAAATGTTTTAAATTATGATTCTACAGAGCACTTATGTTGAGATGTTTACATTAAAATATTCAGGTCATAAAAACACTTTAAATATTTGTAGGCAAGACATAACTTGTACAATTCTGGTTCAAATAACTATGTTTACTAGTAATGTATAAAGCTCATAAACACAAATTTGCTTCAAATATTCAGTTCAGATTTGTTAAGAGACAAACTCATAACCTTAAGGGAATGGAGATTTGTTTTAAACTATTTACAAAAACTTTGAAGGGGCGATGTAATGTAATAATTTGTGGAATAGTGTTAATAGCATTAAAGATTAAGTCAAATTTGTTGGCAATTTGTGACACCATTGAGTAGTATTAAGTTAAAATAAGATAAGATATATGACGTTTTTGGTTTTAATTATAATTTTTGTAAATTTGGATATATTAGTTCACAATGCCCGCCTGACAAAGGAGTTCTTCYAAGAGAATAACATCACTCTTTTGGACCATCCTGCATGTTCCCCRGATCTAAACCCAACTGAGAACATTTGGGGATGGATGACAAGGGAAGTTTACAAAAATGGACATCAGTTCCAGACAGTGGATG
>NW_013953500.1:90720-105443 GCF_001266775.1 Austrofundulus limnaeus
CACTGTATGTTAGTGTTTCCTGTACATACTTTACTTATATTTGATCAACTTCTGAACATTTGTTTTTGGGCAGGTGACTTTTGGTGTGTCAGTTGCCCCACAGCGCAGGTAAAAAATTAAAAAATTTGATGAACCCTGCCACCAAGATTTTTGGTTGGTTTTCGAACCCTGAAAAGACCACAAATGTCAGGGGGTTCAAAGTTTCAGGGGTATGAGGCTATTTTGAAAAAGTAGGGGGCTGACCAAACGATTGATCAAAATTAGAATACCCGTAATGCATTTTCCTGGCATTTCAAACAAAGCTGGGAGGGTATTTGAAGAGTCTAAAATCAGCAGTTTTATGAGGACAATTTGTATTTTTTTTCTATTTTGTGTTAAGTAGTAGTGAGTTATTCTTTGTAAGAATACCTGTGTATCATTTAACAAGACTTTACACTTTACTTTCATTTTTATTGTTTCATCTWCCACTCACAGCTTGTGGTAAGAATAAAAAAGTCTGCTGAATATTTAAGTGACATTTCAATAAGTAAAAAATAATCACAGTACTAAATATATGAACAAGTGAACAATGTGAACAATAATTTAAAAAATAGCTCAAGAACTTCATCAACTCTTCAAACGTGACACTTGGATCAGATGACCTAAAAGATATTGAAGAGAAGTCAACAATTTAAAAAAAAGTCTTAAAAATCAGATAAAAATAGATGTGCCCCATCTTTCAGTTTAGGGAAAAAAATGTCATGTTTTTTCAGTGATTTATTGGTCCCTAAGTGAACCCATGTATGTGGAGGAGGAGTGAGCAGACGGAGGGCAGTTGACTGAAATYAKMCTGYCTGCACTGRGTTAGACAGGAGAAAAACAATGCTGCATTCCCAGAACACAAATATCCAATATCCAGCAAAACTCATTTAACAAAGTAGTGACTATTAGATATTAAATTACCGGTACTTCTAATGGACCAGCAGGTTTGACTATAGGAGCACAGTGTTGGGTTAATGGAACCACTTAAAACAAGTCTCCAAGTCCAGGAAGGTGGGAAGGCTTGCCAACTACACCACTGAACGAGTCCACCTCAGGAAYAATTCAGCTTAACAAAAATAAATAAATAAAATAAAATAAAATAAAAAACGACCTATCAACAGACAGAGCCAGAAGAATGACACAAATATTAACTATAACCCAAAATTTAGGCAGCAGACACTATGCATGATGGGAGTATCCTGGAAGATATCCTTCCAGTTTTTAATGTGTTGAACAGTTCTTAACCCAGTTTTAGTAGTTTCTACAATCTTCTTAGATGTTTTCTCTGCTTGATACTGTAATGGAACTAATACTTTTATGTTTAAGCTAGTAATTCATGACATCCTTTAATGACCTAGGTTTTCATGACATGCTGCTCATCTGCAGATAGAATGATTAAAGTCAGAACAAGGTCTGCTAACAACAGTCATTCTTAGATATCACTTKTGTTTATCTTTGTGTTTTCCATTGACCTTTTATCAAATCTTGCTAAGATGACATAATGGTGTTTGTTAATATATATATGAGGCCTCTCGAGAAACAGTGAGCAGTGTGGAGAGACAGTGACAGAGAGAAGCAGAGGTACAGAGACAGGCCAGGTTGTTCTCTGTTTCCTGTTGTTGCAATAAAACTCAGCTGATCATCACACAGAGTACCTTCATTCTTGGACCACGTATTTCTGTCTTTGTTAAATAAATATTGCCATAACAGTACCAATGATTTGACTCTTCTCAAACAGACTGACGTCTTCTCCACGACCACAGGACGTGTCTTTGGTTGTTTAAGAAATGAGAAACAACTCATTGAACCAGTTGGGTTAAATAACTTGTTGCTGAAAGATAATCAGCTCTGCAGTAATTATCCAACAGGAGGCTCGTACCTGTTTGCTTAGTTAAATCCAGGTGGTCTTTTTTTTTTTTTTTGGCCAGTCAGTGGCCAAACTGTTTAATGGCACATTTGACCTAACCATTGAAAAAAATGGATAAAATAAGAAAAAAGAAATATGGATGAAAAAAGAAACATGAAACATAAACATATAAAACATGTAGTGTTTATGTAGATTTAGTACAGTCCTGATTCACACGTTTTTTCCATATATTAGTTCTTGAACAGTTATTTTCTGAAGTGGTAAATGCTTGCATCGCAACATCATCTATGTTTGTAATTACATTTCTTGAAATATAGTGTTGTAAACAACACAAAGTGTATAATAACAATAAACAATAAATCCTGTTCATTTCATGATTTATTAGCATGACTGTGGTTGTTATATCCTTAGCTGAAAGTGGGGTGTAGTGTATACAGGGCCTCAGTAGTCCCTCTTCCCTAATGACTGTCAATAAATTACCAAAAAGACAACACTGGAGAGTCAAAGATTGGATTATTTTAGGTACAGTTTAATTTCACTGTACAGACTTGTGCAATGACAATAAAGACTATTCTATTTCTTTGTGACCAATACTAAACTCCTCTCAAACTGTGTTACCAATCAGACACAGATTAGCACAACTCTTTTTACCAGATTTTAAGACATAATAAWTTTTTGTGCAAAACTGACAATTTTTAGGTTACAAGACCCAAGTGTCATGTTTGTAGAGCTGATGAAGTCGAGCACCSGTTCTTGAGCAATTTTTAAACTCGTGTTAACATATTTTAATGTTAACTTGTTCATATCTTTACCCTGAAGTCTGCATACATTTGGTACTGTGATTATTTCTAYATTATTATTAAAATGACATTTGAACATTCAGCACAGACATTTTTYTTCTTACTTCACCCCAAGCTGTTAATTGTAGAAACAATAAAAAAGAAAAAGAAAATTTAAAAAACCTTGTTAAATGATAATAGGTATTGTTAAAACAAAACCTCAACACTATTTAAAACACACACAAAAATAAAAGACTTAATGTTAAGAAAAATACACAAACGGGGTTTTGTGCCCTCTTAAAGCTCACTCTGCTTTGGCAGATCATCAGCACATTCTATCCTCATATCACCACCTCTACCTTAGTGGTCTACCTTCACACTAACTAATCCAAATGAGCGCACTGCACCCTTTCCTTCAGGAGACCACTCCCATCCATCCCCAGCACCACATACCTTGGTCAGTTTTGGTAGCGGGTTTCCAGTTCTCTGCACTGATGACAGGCAGACACACCTGACCCTTTTCATCAATGTTGGGGTGGTAGATCTTTGTCTTGAAAGTGATTTTGGGAGGCTTGAAAGGGTACTCGGTGGGGAAAATGATTTCAATCCTGAACGCACCTTTGTCATATGGAGGGTTGTCCTGAAACGTCAATAGGAACGTTGAAGGTCAAAACAGAAACTGAAGGAAAAAATTAGTTCATACCTGAATTCATGCAAAAGAAACTGAAGGAAAAGTCACTCACGGGAACAATAAGACCCTGCCATGACAAAAGGTTTGATTCCTCGACTTGAATGTTTCTGAAGTTTTTCATCCCAGACCTTCGAATCTCTTCAAGTTCCTGAAAAATAAACAAACAAAAAAACTGTCAGTGCAATCCAAAATAATCTCAGTAAGCTATCGTATTCATTCGTGTGTAGTACAATCTTGGGTATAACACAATCAGCATTTTTTGAGCTTAAAAACATAAAAAAATCTAATCAACATTCATGAATGAAGCCACCACTCATTTCAGACAGACTTCAGGAGTTTTCAGCCCTGTGGGGTGCGCCCCCTGGTGGAGAAACGCACTTGTGTGGGCGTGTTTTGCTGCAGAGCTGTGGAGGACGAGCAGCAGAAGTTAGGGTTGGGCATAATCGTATCGTGTGCAATTAATCGCCAGAAAAACATTAATCGATTATTTTTTGGCACTTGACGATTAATAAGATTAATGCCACTCAGAGCTCCTTTCCGCTTCAACTATGACAAACATTAAAAAAAGTTCTGCAATTTATTTATCAACACAATTTAAAAATTGATGTACAGCCTGGAGTCTGTAATTTTGACACAATTTGGAACAGATTTTTATGAAGAACAAATCTTTTCCACTAAATTGGTCAAGTAACTAGGACATAATAAGGGTGTCCAGGGGATTAATCGTCAAATTAATCGTTATCGGCCAAATACCACAATTAATCGTGATTAATTTTTTTGCCAATATTGCCCAACCCTAGCAGAAGTTTAGGGTCATGATGTCACAGATGTACTTTTAAGTATAATTGCTGAAAATGACATGCAGTCTGCTCTGTCACATCATGGCATTATTTGGTGAATAATGTCATTTTTCCTAGCCAAATTGTAGTGTACCAGGTAAATACATACTCTTGGAAAATTGAGATATTTAGATATATTGTGTTTGGGCAGCATGGCAGCTCAGTGGTTAGCACTGACGCCTCTCAGCAAGAAGGTCYTGGGTTTGATCCTCAATTCRGACCTGCGCAGTTTGAATGTTCTCCTTGTACCCGCGTGGGTTTTCTATGGGTATTCTGGTTCCCCCCACAGCATAAAAATATGTACAATATGTGATAAACAAAACCAAAAGCACGAATTGTGAGTGTTGTTGTAGGACAGGGGTCACCAAACGTTTTGAGACTGAGAGCTACTTCAGTGGTACTGAGTGACAAGAAGAGCTACTTGTTCACATACATTTGCACAACTCACCTTATAGTAATAATCACATATGTGTGTATATTTGACTACCTGGTTATGGCCTAATGTTAAAGACTCCTAGTGATAATTTTCAATAATAATTTATTACAATTATTAATTATAATAAGTGATCAGTGAAGCAGCAGAGTTCTCAGTTTGAATCTCTTTTGGAGCAGACAGACATTTAATAAGAAAACATGATTTATTTTATGTTAATCTGAATCAGTTTAGTGTTGTTTGTAAATATATTTGACAGTTTTGTAGGAATGAACACGTAATGTTTGTTCAAAATAAACCTGCTTCTTATGACTTCTGTAACATGCTTTAAAGAAACTTATATCAGTAAAATCCTCAAATCGGTCTGTGTTGATGACTCTCGCTGTAATACTAGAGTAATATCACTGATAAGGTAACCACACCTTTTCTCTCCCTCTACTTTGGACTTTTGAAGTTTTCTTTCATTCTTGTGAGCAGTGCACTGCACATTAAGTCAGATGGGCAGGAGCCGGCAGTGTTGGTTTTTCAAAATAAAGTAAATTTTAATGTTTCAGGATATTTAAATTCATTTTGAAACTCAGATTATGGTTATAATAAGTGCACAAACATAGGCTTTAACATAATATCCAATAGCAGGGCTCATCGATTCCAGTCTTTGAGGTCCACAGCCCTGTATGTTTTACCTTTTTTCCCTTCTCTACCACACCTGATTCAGTCAGTGAATTACCCAAGTAGGGGGGTCTCTGYAGACGAGTGGGCGTGTCACAAGGAAAGGCGATTCTAAAGCAACACACCTGATTTGACGGACTTTGTTAAAGGGACACACCTGACTGGACAAGCAAAAAAGGGACGACACCGTACGGCACCACCTGATTGGACAAGCACAAAATGGGCGTTACTGTACGGCACCACTTTTTCTGAAGAACCCTATTTGGGTCACATTTCTCCTGGTTAACCTTAGTGTTGGGGTCAGGGTCAGGCTGTAAAGACATCAAGCAGGATCTAAGGATACCRTCATGTAGGCCTCGTAGCCCACAGTGTTTATGCTTTTGACACACCCACTCTTGTGACACACCCACTCTTGTGACACGCCCACTTTGATTCCGCAGATAATCCCTTCTCGAATTACCTCTTCCGAGTTCTGCAGAAGCCTGATAATCATCTATTCATTCAAATCAGGTGTGTTGGAGCAGAGAAACAAGTAAAACCTGCAGGGCTGCGGCCCTCGAGGACCGGAATTGATGATAGGTTCACAGGTTTCTGGTTTTTAGTCAGATGGTCAGAGTGATTCAGTCATTATGCAACTCTTTAGACTCRCAAAATAAACACATCTACTTATTTCATCACACTTCAGCAAAACAAACAAACAAACAAACCAAAAGAAAGAAACAGGTAAAATGTATATTGACCTCCGAGGTGTTGCCTTTGTCAAGTTAATTAAGAACAGTTTATGACAAACCAGTCTGATGACAGTTTAAAGCTATAATGCTGTGAAAATGTGCTATTTTTCAGTGGTTTTTTTTGTTTGAATTTTTATACTTCTAACACAATTTCTGTTTCACAAATGATTGTTTGTGGGTTAATGCAAGTTAAATTCATCAGGTGTATTTTTTATTGCATTAGAAAACAGCAACTATCCTTCACCTTTAATCATACCTAAATTCAGTGATCAGTTACAGAAATTCTTCCATTAAAGTTTGGAATACCTCAAAGCAGCACTTTTGCACTGGATCTCMGCCCCAACAATTGCTTCAACATTATCCACCTCTTGATTTCCTCACCCTAAATGACTACTTCTGTTGACTCTTGTCTTTACAGTTTTTAGTTGCCATTTCTTAAAAAAAACAAAAAAAAAAAACAAGAGAATAACTTTCCTTTTTTGCTTTAAACCTGGAATCTCTTGATTCCTATGGAAAAAAACACCACATTCACCAAATTAAAAATGAAAAAGTTCCTGATCTCATAATTATGAGATCCTGATCTCATACGAGGATTTTAAGCAGGTACCATTCCTGGATGTGTATCTGTTTAATGCCGAATGCATGAGTGCCCAGAACAAGTTGTATAATGTTTTCCACCAGAGTTTACTAAAGTTGTAGAGAAAGAAACAGGAGGAAGTGTGTGCTTTTTACATACAGGACATAATTTAAGCATTTCAGAGGCATTAGCTACTCATACTGTAGCCATAGCATCCTGTACTGCAGGAAGAGAATGAATTCCAGTACGTCRGAGTGGGCTTTTCACCTGAACAACTGAAAGGAAGATACCTGTGTAATGTCGATATACTAATAATAATGCCATTTGTAATGTTCTGTTCTGACTGTACTGAATGGGACTCTTATTTTGAAATATCCAGTTGCTGAAAGCGGGAGTACCTCTACCAGGTGAGTGCTGGTGTTATGTTTGTGACGGAGCTGATTAAACAYAACTCCTGTAGTCTGGGGTGCAGGTGGGTTTATTAACAAACCGGCACACAACACCATCAACATTAAGTAAACTTAATACATCCCTGTGTTTCATACCCAAGAGGAAATAAACACATAAAACGTGATAGTGCAGTCATTGTTCACTTTTCCTGTAGTGTAGATCAGCTATGACTCTCCTTAATTTTTCTCATAATTACAAGATGGGGGATTTCATTTTGGATTTCATTGTTCTTTCTCTGATTCTATTCTATTTGGGGATCATTTTGTCGACTCAATTTCTGTTGCATGCTGACAATGTCCAACATGTACTCATCAATGTACAAATAACAACTTGTAGTTGTTTGTGACCAACAAATCCTGACTTGTTAATTTATTACAATGACTTTTATTAGTGAATGTGATTTTAGTATTTTCTTTTAAACCACACACACAATAAAAACATATGACCAAAATAATAATAAAAAATCTAACTAAACATTGAAAAATCGAGTATTATGACAGCTATTGTGGCTTTAACTGGACTGCAAGAAGGGATCATTAAAAAACACGGTTACTGTCAGAGTCCAACAAGGAAACAACTGGTTTATAGCATAAATATAGCACATTAACAACCGTGTGTGTCTAACAGCTAACAGGTAAAACTAACTWACTAACTCAAAGCAACAAACTGAGTAACCACACGGTAAACCATCTGTTCTCAGTTAACGTCTGGATAGCACTAGCTGATTAGCTAACTAGTTAAACTGAGATACCGTCGGGATCAAACCACTTGACCAGGTTGTCCCGCTGCTGCCCTGCTGTTTGGTTTKGACAAGCACTCATCATACAGATGATGGACATCTTTGAAAGATAACTATGAACTCTGTAGCCTTATTTACCGGTGTCTTTCTAATTCGGTCGGTTCGRTGGCCAACAACAGGAACGTCCTGTTTTTATAACATCGTGGCTTCAGAGGGTTACTACTTCAGTCCTTACAGAGAGAAAATGTTTTAATCCTTCTTAATCCGAGAAGAAAACGCGCGTTTAGTCATCAAAAGTCCTCGTGAAAAAAATTAAAACAACTTAAATCAACGAGACATTAAGATTTACCTTAGCTAGCCTCCTGCTGGCCGCCATCTTGAAAATATTGAGGGTTCCCAGAATTCCCTGCGCGACAAAAAAAAAAAAAAAAAAAAGGTCCGTCGGCGTCGGCCCATCATTACATGATTCATCTCCATGCATTTTTTTTTCAGAGTTGTAAAGTAACTAAGTACAAATACTTTATTACTGTACTTAAGTAGAATTTTTGGGTATCTGTACTTTACTTTAGTACTTATTTTCAGCCTACTTTTTACTTCTAATCCTTACATTTTTAAAAAAGGCAAGAAGTAGAAAGTTGTTAGGCMTACTTTTATTTCATTTCATTATATTCAAGTGCAGTATTTTATGATAGTTTTAGTTTCTAATTTCGCCTTTTATTMATTTGTTCCCACTTTTACTGTGTCTTGTTTTCATTTCAGTGCAATAAAACACTTTTAAAAACAAAATACTTAGTCAGACACTTGTTGATTATTTATGCACACCCACAGAACACCGCGGTCACAGACAATGGAAGTTCTACTGCCATCAACCAACTGATAATAGCTTTTGTTCTGCTTGCAGCATTCCTTCAACAGTGATTCATCCTGCTGTGGTTTGACTGGGCCTTCAGTGTTCACAGGGCATCATGGCGGAGTCGAACGCTCGCTCACTTGCTCTGTTGCACGCCTTCAAACAGGTGCTGTTCCATAAAGCAGAGGTTCTCAAACTGGGGTCCCAGGACCCACAGGGGTCCTCAAAAAAATTTGGTAAATTGTTAATTTTGGTTTTTCTTTTAAAAATGCATACAGGGAACAATGCACTTACATACTAAAACAATCCAAAAATAACATTCTCATAGCATTTAGGGGTTAAAATAATCATTTTTAAATCAGCATGAAATTAATGAGGGAGTCCCTGGAAATTTTTCACCCTTGAGGGGTACCCAGAGCATGCACTTTTATTGTTCTCCTTCTRTTGGACTTAGGCTGTAAAAATATACCTCAGTTACAATTAAAATTATATCAACCATCAAAAAGAAACAATCCTGTTTATGTTCTTAAAACATTTCAGATCTCCATCCTACGTTATGGCGCCACTCACAAAGCACCTTGTTTTGAACGGTGGTCATGTTTTCTGAGCCACTAGGGGTCACTATATCTGTACTGAACAAACCAGYGTGATTAGAACAAAACATGTTTAATCTGCTTAATTTTAAAGCCTGAATCTACACTGAAATCTAAATAATTTGAAGATCCCAAAATTTTTTTTAATAAACTGGACTTCAAGAACATTTCTTTTCTCAAATGAGACGTAAATTATCTTCAGGGATCAAGAAAGAGGTTTAGTTTGTTAGGATGTTCTGAACGACTGAGAATTTACTGCAARAGTTTAAATCTTCTTTAGTAACCAAATTCAAACTTGAACTTTCTTTCATGTGAAATAATATGTGAAGAAAGAAATCTCCAATATTCCCACTCAGGGGGACCACCACCCCAAGCCGTATTTCATGTGTCGCAGCAGGGTAGGCTGGGTCTACTCTATGTATTGTCTGTGGGCTGAAAGCTCTGCTCCCTATGGTGCTGAGGCGGGCAGTGGGTATTGAGAGTTGGAGGGAGGGGGCAGATAGAGCGGGAGGGTGTGGAGACTGAGGGGCCAGCTTGTGGATAGCTTTGAAAGTGTGTGGGAGAATTTTGAAGATGATGCAGGATTTAACTGGGAGCCAGTGGAGCTGTTGTAGGACTGGAGTGATGTGGGCAGAGGATGAGGTTTGAGTGATAACACGGACTGCTGAGTTCTGAACCATCTGTAGTTTGTGGAGGGATTTATTGGGGAGGCCAACCAGTAGAGAGTTGCAGTAGTCGATCCTGGATGTTACTAGGCTGTGTTCAAGGATGACAGTGGAGCGGGAGGTGAGTGAAGGACGGAGATGGTTAATGTTGTGGAGATGAAAGTAGGCAAATCGAGTCACATTGTTAATGTGGGATGTGAAAGAGAGTGTGGTGTCAAGGATGACACCTACATAGGTTCTTGACCTGAGGCGAGGGGGAAAGAACAGTTGTTGAGCGTGAAGAGAAGATGTTGGGATTTGGAAATGGAGTTTTTTGTCCCAACAAGGAGGAGTTCAGTTTTGTTATTGTTTAGTTGGAGGAAATTGTTGGAGAACCAGTTGTTGAGCTCACTGAGGCAGTCGGTAAGAGTGGAGGATGGTATGGTGGAGTTCGATTTTGTTGAAATGTAGAGCTGAGTGTTGTTGGCATTAGAGTGGAAATGGATACCAAATTTCTGGAAAATGTGTGGAAGCAGATACTGTAGATTATAAAAAGTAGAGGCCTGAGTACAGAACTTTGGGGAACACTGGTGGAAATGGGTGAAGACTGGGAGCGTAAGGACTTGAGCTGTATGAACTGAGTGCGGTCAGAAAGATATATAGCCAGTCCAGGGGAGTGTCTGAGATGCTGATAGAGGTTAGTCTGTTGATGAGGATAGGACGAGAGATGGTGTCAAAGGCAGAGCTCWGATCAAGGAGGATGAGTATTGACATAAGTCCTGAGTCAGCAACAAGAAGAAGATCGTTAGTAATTTTAATAAAAGCAGTTTTGGTGCTGTGATGTGGTCGAAAACCTGATTGAAACTGTTCAAAGAGGTTATTGCTGGCGAGGTGCGAGTGAAGCTGATTAGCGACGACCTTTTCAAAAATTTTGGAGATGAAGGGCAGATTAGAAATGAAGTTACTGAAGTTAGTCGGATCTAGACCGGGTTTCTTTATTATGGGGATGATGGCAGCCAATTTAAAAGCTGTGGGAACAGTTCCAGTCATCAGAGAGGAGTGGATGATGTTAGTGATGATTGGAAGCAGAGAGGGGAGGCAGAATTTAACCAACGCTGTGGGGAGCTGGGAGGAGGAAGATTTGGACATCCTAATGATGGCAGAGACGTCAGCAGCAGAGGGGAAAGTTCTATATAGATATCGGGGGCAGATTTTGGCCCAAGGTGTTGGTGTATGGAGCGGATTTTTTCAGTGAAGAATGACATGAGGGAGTTACAGCAATCAGTAGAAAGCATGTCAGGGGTAGAGAGTTGGGAAATGAAACTGTGCTGTTGAGGAGAGAGAGAGAGTTGGCCTGAGTAATACCTTCTTTGTACTTTAAGGTGTGGTTTTTGTACATTTCTTTGTGAACTGTAAGTCCTGATTTCTTGTAGAGTCTGCGGCCTTGCGTTTTCATGGAGCGAAGTTCTGAGGTGAAACAAGGAGCARAGGTGGAGAAGGAGACAGACCAGGTTTTAAGAGGAGCAAGAGAGTCGAGGATGTTAGTGAGACCATTGTTGTAGGTGGAGACTAGATCATCTAGGCTGGTAGAGTTAAAGGTGGAGAAATTGTTATTAATCTGAGAAAAGAGAGCCTCTCGGTCACTGGTTCACTGGTTGTAGTTAAACTATCCAGATAAATCGCACCTCCTGTACACAGTGAATTGAATTGTGGTTGAATGAGAGGTATAAATTCCATTCTGACTCCCTATTGGTTTGTAGGATCCATCACATCTGTATGACACAAATCACATCAGACTTCAGCAGGATGTATCAGACCTATGCAGTCCAGTATGAAGATGACCATGGCAGATATACAGATGCTGCTCATTAAATTAGAATATAATGAAAAAGTTGATTTATTTCAGTAACTCCATTAAAAACGTGAAACTTCTATATTATTTCCATTCAATAAACACAGACTGATATATTTCAAATGTTTACTTCTTTTAATTTTGAGGAATATAACTGACAACAAATTAAAATCCCAAATTCAGTATTTTGAAAAAATAGAATATTACTTAAGATCAATAAAAAAGAATTTTAGAAATGTTGGCCAGCTGAAAAGTATGAGCATTTACAACACTCAATACTTAGTTGGGGCTCCTTTTACCTGCATTACTGCAGCAATAGCATGGAGTGGATCAGTCTGTGGCTCTGCTCAGGTGTTCTGAGAGCCCAGGTTGCTCTGATAGTGGCCTTCAACTCTTCTGAGTTGTTGGGTCTGGTGTATCACATCTTCCTCTTCATAATACCCCATAGATTTTCTATGGGGTTAAGGTCAGGAGAGTTTGCTGGCCAATTAAGAACAGGGATACCATGGTCCTTAAACCAGGTACTGGTAGCTTTGACACTATGTGCAGGAGCCAAGTCTTGTTGGAAAATAAAGTGGTTCCTGTAGAACAAGCAGTCAGAGAGCTGAAGGAGCAGCTGAGATCTGACTTAAAGTCTCTGCAGGATAAGAGGAACAAACACAAACATGTGGAGGAAACATACAATGATGTGATCCAACACCACAAGAAGCAGCTGCTGTCCACAGAGAGACAGATCAGAGCAGAGTTCAACAAGCTCCACCAGTTCCTGAGAGAGGAAGAGGAGTCCAGACTGGCAGYTCTGAGGGAGGAAGAGGAGCAGAAGAGGAAGACTGTCAGCAGAGAGATGAAGAAGATCCAGGAGCAGATCTCCTCTCTGTCAGACAGTATCTCTGCTGTTGAAGAAGACATGCAGAAAGACAACGTGTCCTTCCTCAGAAATGTGCTTCTGGAAGAATGGTCAAAAATCCCCAGAAACACTCCTAAACCTTGTGGACAGAGGAGTTGAAGCTGTTCTAGCTGCAGAGGGTGGACCAACATCATATTGAACCCTATGGATTAGGAATAGGATGTACCTTAAGCTCATATGTGAGTCAAGGCAGGCTAAACAATACTTGTGGCAATATAGTGTGGCTAAAAATGAATATCAAAATGAATATTAGTCATAATTTGAGACAAGGCAAGTTTAATAGCACATTTCACAAGACAACTCAAAGTGWTTTACATAAAATATTAAAAGCAGGGTATCAGCATAGTGAATACAGCATTTAAAAATGAAGCAGAACAATATAAAACAAATAAAATACATATAAAAATGAGTGTTTGGTTCTGACCCTGGGAACAGAGAGCAGGCCTGTCCCTGATGACCTGAGGGCTCTGGGTGGTTTATAGCAGACCAGAAGATCAGTCATATATTTTGGCCCTAGACCATTCAGCACTTTATAAACCAATAGTAGTATTTTGAAATAAATTATTTGACAGATGGTGAGCCAGTGTAAAGATTTAAGAACTGGAGTTATATGGTCCCTTTTCTTAGTCTTTGTGAGGACTCGAGCAGCAGCATTCTGAACTAACTGCAGCTGCCTGACTGAATTTTTTAGGGAGACCTGTGAGCACAGCATTACAGTGGTCCAATCTACTAAAGATAACTGCATGGACAAGTTTTTCTAAGTCCCATTGAGGCATCAATCCTTTCAGCCTTGATAAATTCTTTAAGTGATAATAGGCTGACTTCAGAACTATATTTATATAGCTGTTAAAATTCATCTCTGAGTCCATGATTACACCCAGATTTTAGCTTGGTTTCTGGCTGTTAAGGTCACTGATTGAAGCTGAGTACTAACTTTTAATCGTTTCTCCTTGGTACCAATTATTTCAGTTTTGTCTTTGTTTAACTGAAGAAAGTTTTGGCACATCCAATCATAAATTTGATCAATACAATTGATCAATGTTTGAATTGGACAAGAAGGTGTGAACAAAATTGGAATGCCGTACATATGGAGGGACGTAACTATTTGGATAAATCAAAACAGCTATAGATTGCTATAAACGAATATGAATATTAGTCATGGCTCTAGACAGGAAGGTGCTAGTCGCACCAGTTTTGAAGTCAGTAAATTATATTTACATGTTCATAATAATTTTAACTTCCCCCACAAGTCCAGCACAGACTGCAGAGATCCCTACTTGGAAACAAGGATTCYGAGAACATAAACTGACAGAGAAAAGCCTTGGTTTTGTCAACAGGCAGAAGGAAAAAATTAAAAACCCTTTCTGCTCATAGAAAAACAATCTTACAACACACTAATAAAACGAAATTTGCCTTATTTTGCTTTTATTGAGAGGAGTGGAAGCAAATGTGTGGGAATTAAATACAGGCTATTCAACAAAAGGAAGAAGCACCTTTGCTAAGCCTTTACGGTCACAGAGTGACAGTTACACAAGACGTTTGTGGACATGCACGGTTGTGTTTCAGCCTTTAAATGAACGTTTTATTGTGCAGAGCTGACAGGCGAGAGCCCCCTCTGGTGGGGAAACAGATCATTTCTGGAATACCACAGAGACAACTGTCCCTTCACTTGAACATAAGAACCTGAATCAAACACAACATGAAACAAAAGGGAGTTAATATAAAAGTCCCTTAAATAATTAAAGTAGATTTACAACATAAAAGTGTCACAATATCAGAGTTGTAAATTAACTAAGTAGGCTACAAATACTTTGTTACTGTACTTATGTAGAATTTTTGGGTATCTGTACTTTACTTGAGTAATTATTTTTCAGCCTACTTTTTACTTCTACTCCTTACATTTTTAATAGAGACAAAAAGTAGAAAGACGTTACTTTTATTTCATTTTTGCTTGTTTTCATTCCAGCTTGTTACTGTGAAAATAAATGCTATCCATATAAATTGTGCCTCCTAGATAGAGTGAATTTAATTGCGGTTGAATGAAAAGTATAAAAAAATAAAATTCTGATATTGTATTAGTT
>NW_013953501.1:0-286 GCF_001266775.1 Austrofundulus limnaeus
GTCCAGTGGGACTTTGTTTTTCCTCTCCTTCGTCAAGAAGAGAACTTTTCGTGTCCTCACTCTGGACTTCCTGGACATTTTCCTGGCATAACCCCCTTGGGTTATGCAATCCACAGTTCGAGATCAAAGACAATTGGGGGGGGGTCACCCTTATCTTAACATCTTATCAATACATTAGTATAGTTAAGATGTCAGGGGGGATTGTAGGGGTAACCCTGGTGGAAAAAAAACTTTTCTATTGTTTTTTTGTTTTGTCTTTGATTTTATTTTTTTCACTTATAAGAAG
>NW_013953501.1:2218-3637 GCF_001266775.1 Austrofundulus limnaeus
AAGAACATGTTCTTGCATGAGGCCCAGTGAGTCTACATCTGCAGTGCCAGTGGTTATGAAGTTTAAACTCACTCTGCTGGGACACTGCTGGAATAACAAGCACCACTTCACCCAAAGTTTTAAAATCAGAAAACATTTTTCCAATCAAAGTGATCAGAAGTCAGCAAGACTTTATTTCCAAATCCCACAATCTGTGGCTTTAGCAGGAGGAACTCCTGCAGCATGCGGTCCTGCTGTCAGCTACTGGACACGCCTTCAGTATGGTGTCTGGATCTGCGATGATGATCAGATGGAAACATTTTATTTATTTTACATTRAATAAGACCTCYGTGATGTAGACCTGCTCCATATGTAAAGCTGAAAATGTCTGTGTGAGTGTGATGCCACAGATCTGCCATCTTGTGAAGCCTTGTTGATTTTTTTTCTCACCTGACTTATTTATTAAGTCTTCCAGACTTAAGAGGTCAGGGGTGTTAAATGCAATCYGTCAAAATGACGGACGGCCTTCAGATTCTTCCGTCAGTGTGTAAAATCTGGTCAAATATGGAAAATATTCTGTTAATGTGACCTCTGGGCAGGAGTCCCCATGGACTGTGATGTTTGCAGACAACAGGTGGAAGAGAGCCTGCAGAGGTGGAGGAATTAAAGGCAGCGAAAGCAAGAGGGTGTGTGAAGGGGAGGGAGACAGGCGGACCGGTGAAACTGCAACAAGCAGAGGTACCTGGGGTCAACCACCCAAAGCAAACAGCACGAGAGAAGTGAAGAAAAAAAATGCTGAGTCAGCATGCACAACATTGTCTTCTTGTTTTGTTGTTCCTTAGATCATTAAGACGCAGAAGACACTTGGTTGATGGCCAGCTGAGGGAGTTTTATTGAAGTTACGAGGTTCTCAGATGGTCAGACACTGAACAAACTGAGAATGAGAGAGAACCCCCCAAAGTCACGACTTTGGTGTCTTTTATACATTCTATACATGTCATCTGATCAAACTAAGCCAAGTTTAGAGAAGACTTTTCATGTACACACATACTGGAGACCCTTATGTAACATTTCCCAGAACTCATTTCCACCACCAATTTCCCATTAATCTGTCCACCCCTGTTCTTTCTCCGTCGTAAACAATTCTTGAGTCCCATCAGTGAAAGTACACTTTTGACCTGGTGTTTTCCCCCACTGTCCAGAACGTTCCTGGACCAAATATGGCAAACTGTTTATGACAGAAAGAATCTGGCTTAAATGTCTAGTCTATCAAACTGATGAACCTGCCACTTCAATCCTCCTTGTTTGAGATTATTCTCTAATGAGAACTATCTTTTATTTTTTAAAGCGATGCATGCATAATAATTGTGGTTTTAAAGGCACAGTGTGTAGAATTTGTTGTTTTCAGCGACATCTAGTGGTTGAGTGGTTGAATCATCC
>NW_013953501.1:4024-5734 GCF_001266775.1 Austrofundulus limnaeus
CTGTAGTGGCGACCCGCGACCATGGAGATATAAACAGCTTTTTATAAGGTAAAAATAATAAAACAAGGTCTTTGTCTGCAATGATTAGACATGTTTTTTATTATTGTCATTAGTGATTATCTCAATTTCGGCTAAAAGAACTGACAAAATCCTACACACTGTGTCTTTAAGTGAGACTAACATAAAACCTGTAATATGGAACATAATATACTGATAAAACTGCATAACTCTAAAAAATAATGCATGTAAACTTTAACTAGTAATAAAAACTCAAATGTTTGTGGGACTAACTTAGTTTACCCATGCAGGCGTTTGCTGACACTCCCCGTGGAGCCGAAAACCCGTGGCAAACAAAATCACTTCACGGGACCCCGCCACAAACTGTAGCTACTTCTGTATGTTCTACGTTCTTATTTCAATAAAACTCTTTAAAATCTTTTATTTTTCTTTTTGCTCTTTTTTTAGTCCTGTGTTTCATAGCCTTTGGGTAATGTTTTGCTAATTTAGTTTTTACGATAAGTCTTTGCCAATTTTAGCTTTTGTCTTCAGTTTTGCTGATTTTAGCCTTCAGCTAACGTAAAAGGGAAATGGACTGTACTTATTTAACACCTTTCTGTCCAACCGGGATACTCAAAGCACTTTATTTTCTCTCTACAAAGCTAACATGTACAAATTATTCTACAGAGACAAACCAGTCCTTTAAATCACATTAATGGGACACACATTAGAGGCATTGGGGGTTCAGTGTCTTGCCCAGGGACACTTCAACATGTGACTGAATAGCAGGGAATTGAACCAACAACTGTCTAATTAGAGGACAACTCCCTTAATCACTCAACCTCGGCCGGCCAGCTATGATTTTGCTCAATTTATAGTTTTGATAATTAGAACTTTCAGCTACATTTGGGATGCTTTTCACTCGATCTTGCTGATTTACACTTGAATGATTTTGCAAAATTTACTTCTTAGTAAGAATTTTGCCACTTTTACTGTATCTATAAGCTAATGTTTTACTGGTTTCAWAGTTTAGCTTCTAGTTTGTACATTTTAACTTTTAACATCTGCTTTGTTAATTTAATCTTTTCTCTTCTGTTGTAGCTACAGATTATCCCTAATCCTGGACATGATAAATATTAAATTAACATATTAAAAGAACACAAGTAGACTTCTACTCTGTAAATACAGATATGCTTCAACTTATTCAGTCCTACCTTGCTACAATTTTTTCTCAAGACAWAGATGTATAAAATCTAAGGGCATTTCTGGGTTTTCACAAGAGTTTTCATTGTGTTTTGCACTGCTGGTTTAAAAAAATTTAGGCGAGGCTAAAAAAATTACAAATTTTCTTTTTTTAATCACAAATAATTCAGGCACAGTAAGAGTTATAATAGTGGTTTCACTTAAGAAGTTATCTTTAAGATCTTACCTTTACAGAGGTACTAAGAGTTATCATTTAGACCTTATAACTGTGGAGCTATTCTTGCTTTATTTTGCTGTGTATTTTCAGGTGGAAATTACCTCTGAATCCCCTTAGGGCTTCAAGAGTTCCATACAAATGGCCCAAGACCTTCTGGAGACTCTGCTCTGTTTGCCAACTAGCCACCAGCAGTTTCAGCAGAACCTTAAAGTGTATCTTACCCACCTGTGAAAAGATAACTCCGCCCCAAGGTGAAATTTGAAAATGCATCAAAGTGGGTAGGGGAGGGGGTG
>NW_013953501.1:6952-8541 GCF_001266775.1 Austrofundulus limnaeus
GGTTAAATATTTAGTTTATAAACTATGACATTTATAAATGTATGAATCATGTGGTGAAAAACTGACTTTGAAAAATAAATCTGTTCTTTTTTTCTCATAAAAGGCTAAATAAAACAAAAATATTGGTGGTAATTTTTGACTGTGTAACTTTACAAACGGCACCCCATACTGTTGGATTAGATTAGATGTAACTGTAAGATATTTTAATTTATCGAGCCTTGAAGTGAATAAATTACTCTCCTTCACCAAATGCCTCCTTTATTAAAGCCACCCCCCAGTGTGCAATAAAGTCATTTTGGGATTCTCAGCAGTGATCACAGTCGTTCCCAGAGAGAGAAAGCTTGCACTTTGCAGGACTGAGTGTGTTAACAGTCGGTGTGATGAAAGCTGTGCRGTTAGCATCAGACTCAAGCGTGAGCCGACGAGACGCAGTTTTAGCCACTTTTAGCACAGTTAGTTATGTTGGCTGGACGGTGATGGTGCTCTCAGACGCTGCAGTGTTGACAGTGCGTCAGGCTTTAAGTGCCTCGGGCCAATCGATACCACGAAAGGCCTCAGCAGATGGATACAGACTATGGTTTTCTTTCCACTAATTTATTTTTAGTTTTCATTCCTATGTCGGGCCATTAGAGACGTCTGACCGATTAACTCCTCAATTCATCACGCGTCAACGCACCCACCAGCATCGATTTACTCAGCCTCGGCGGCGCTTCGAGCCGTCATTAAGCTCCTCTGCATCTGCCCTCACTTCCAGAGAGGTGTGTGTGAGTAAGAGTGCCAGCATCGTGTCAGTGTRCAAACACTGTGCTGTTACACACATTGATGAATTAGAATCCCTGCGCGGTGTGTGCATCCTAAGGTGAGAACTGCAAATGAGACAATTTGCTCATCGGAGGAAGAGCCCAGAGCTTTCAAGGTATTCATTGAAAGGTCAGAATAAATCCACAAATAATAATAAATAAAATAAAAACAGCTGAATCCATGTTCTTGTCTTTAATATGAAAACACAACACACGTTTGTTTCTGTGTTTTCTGTCTAAAAGCTGCACTGATTCTGTGTCACAGTCCAACCATTCAGTGTGTGGTCCCTGAGCAGGACTTCTGACCACTGTAACAAACGAGCATATATTAAATCAACACTGTGGCTGCTGGAGACAAACTGAAACATGTGACCAGTGTCAACACGTGCCTCGCTCCAGCAGTGTAAACACAGCGTYTTATATGTCAGGAAAGTCAGTGGTGGGCAGCGCTAATCCAAAAATCATCTCCACAATTTCTAAAGCGCTCATAAAAATATTTAGGTCCGCAACTTCAAAAGCACTTATGACAAAGAAAAACTAGCGGAAGCTAATTTTAAAGCACAAGTTCAATTTGACACTTACTAGCTGGCAACAATTCATGTACAATATATGCTCAACACTGCYAACTAGTGGTGAATGAACCCTTTTACAGCTTAATCCCACAAGCGTCGATTGCTGGGGATGTGATTTCCTGAAACAGAACTTTAGCTCCTGGTGTAAAAATTAAAAAGTTGTTGAGGATTGCTAGTTCGGCTGCTTCTTTGTCTTTTTCTTTTGTTTGTTGTAGAT
>NW_013953501.1:9277-11481 GCF_001266775.1 Austrofundulus limnaeus
GGATAGATCACATGTGTTGTGATTCATTGACAGCCATACCTTCTGCTGTTCAAGATAATGATGAGTAGTAGATAATTAGTGGTACTGCATTTTAATTTTAGAAAGTGCAAATCTGCTTATGAATTATAAAAATTAGTAAGACCACTAAAGCGCAAATGAAATATTTAGGTCTGCAATTAGTGGATTTGAGCTTTAGCGGACTGGTGCCCACCATTGAGGAAAGCACAACTGTCTCAAGGGTACTTCCATATTGACATCATACACGGTGGTGTGACTAGGTTTACTATAAAAGAACAGCTTGGACATGTCCTTTGGGACGGGAACAGGYGCTGTGATCATTTTTGTGTTCAAATAAACATTTAGGGTGTATTCACACCTGACGTATTTGGTTCACTTTAAACTGACTAGAGTTCGTTTCCCCTGTTGGTCCGGACCTTTTATGCAGGTGTGAATACATTCATGTGAACCCTGGTGCGGATCAAACAACCGAACCAAGACTCATTTTTGAGGTGGTCTCTATCCTCTTCCAAACAAACTGGTGATGTTCACTTCTGGTGTGAATACACACCGGCCTCGAACTGAACCAACTACAGGAAATGTGCCTTTTTGGACTTCACAAGCTGCCATTGCTAAGTAACATTAGCCCTTTAGTGTTGCTAACACTACCACTACACTACAAAAAATGAGCTGTTGTTGGTCGGGGCAAATGGAGCATCTCTTCTGCTGTAGGTTGCGTCACATGTTTGCTAATTCTAAGTATATCATCACAAAAGCATCTTTGTACGAGCTGTTCTTGAAATTCTAAATGTTTCTGCAACACTTTCTTTTTTTCTGGGTCTGTGCTCTGTTTCGCCCCCATCATTTATGTCTAATGGGAGCAATGACCGTCAGTTGCGTGGCTTTCTTTATAAATTATACTCTGTTGGCAAAAAAGTACAATGTGACTGCAAACAGCACCGAACAAAAAAATAAAGTCTGCTTTTGTTCTGGACCAAACAAGTGGACCAAAAGACTTTCCTGGTGTGAAAACACCTTAAATGGTTTCCTGCGCCTGATTCAGATTTTCTTGTACACATTTCTCTTTAAACGGAAAGATTTGCTCACTTATTTTTATACAAAAATATATTTTATCAGTTCAGTATCATATGTGATTTTTAGAGGGAAAAATACAAATAAACTTCAGCTTTATTTAGAGACGCCCTGAGTTACAGTTTGGTATATTAACGACTGCAGCTTGTTGCTGTTCAGCACAACTTTGCTTTATGTCTTTAATATTTTTATTTCTTTAAAGTGAGAATGGTCTCTGTGTGTGTTTTTTTAATGTTTACTTTTACTTTAGTGATGTTTAAAAATGTTTAATCAGAATAATCAGGGTGGCTGTGGCAGAGTRGTTAGGGGAGTTGTCCTGTAATTGGTGGGCTGCTGGTTCAATCACCAGTCAAGCGTACTATCAGGAAGCTGTTAACATTCAGCGGAACACCCGCGTGACGTTTTTGTTTCGTTTTAATTTGAAATGTCTTTCTGTGTTTTCGATCTATCTATGTCCATGTTTAATGCATCAAAATGGACGTCTAGGCCCTCCTCTTTTGATTGACACCTCATTTGACCAACTGGGTTCAAGTATCGACTGTCATGAGCCAATAATATATAAGAAGTGACCAACTTCCGGTATCCGTCATCCTGGGCTTGATTGACTGTAGAATCGGCCAATCAGCTCCGAGCTTCATTCTGATGCCACAGCTGTGTAGCCAATCACCGTACCTTTCATTTGGTTTATATATTGAGGGGGTGGGAACTTAGTTTAGTGACGCACAAGGTAAATACGGAGTAGGTTGCCATATTTAGACAGTCCTGCTACGCTAATGAAAGAAGCTACGCTCACGGGAAAATGTTTTTTTCCATCATTTTTTGACCAGTTAGCTGACTAAACCTGCTGATAAGATGAAAATATATTTGTTTTTAAGTGTTTCGAGTGCTTCAAGACATGGAAGAGTGATTTTTGTGGCCAGGAGAAGAAAAAAGTTTGGATAAAAAGACTTCCGGTCGGCCATTTTGAATTGCTAATTTCATCAAATTTGAGGACAAACATGCATCAAACGTGAGTAAAAAACAAATATTTTTCACTGCTGGTGGTTTTATAAACTGTGTGGAATGTTAATGCTATGAAAAAATAAGGATATATTTGTTTATTCTTGTAGTTTGAC
>NW_013953501.1:12151-14130 GCF_001266775.1 Austrofundulus limnaeus
TCTAAAGGGTTCAAAATTAGTACTTCATTTAATTTGTGTGTACTTTTTAAGGCGTTTTATGGTATTTTAGGCCCTAATGTTAAGTGACAATATTACATAGGATGTTTTATTTCTTTCCTTAAAAGCATTGCCTTTCTATCCATCCGTTCATGCATTTATTTTCTTTAACACATCTGCATCGTATCTGTATGTAGAACATAGATGTACAGAGACTCAGAGCCAGAACCACTTGCAGGGATTAGACATCCTCTCTGGTGTGGAGATTCCTTGGGATCCCCCAGGAGGAGCTGAAACTGTCACTGGGAGGTGGGAGGACTAAAATAAAACCTTCATTAATCTCTGAACAGACAGCAGTTTTAAACTTGTCTGTTTTCCAAGCAGGCCTGATTCTGTTCTGTTATCCTTCTGTGTTTAGGATTTATGTGCTGTTGTTGTCAGCTTCTGGATTTGTTGTGTTTTCTGCATTTTCATGTTTCATTGTGTATTWTTTGAATGTGGTTGACAGTCTAAATATGAAAGCAACACAAACCCTGTGTGTTTGCTGTTTCTGTCGGCCTCTCCCTCCTWCCACACATGCAGTCAGTGTGAGAGGAACGTGTTGCTGATGGAGCTGATCTCTTATTCCGCACTGCACTGTGTTTTCAAGGCCATCGTCAGAAAACGATATACAAAATGTATGTGYTCTATAAGAAGATAGAAAATAAGGAACGAGAGAAAAAAAACAGAAGAAGATGGGTGAAAACTGCAGCAGCACAGTTATTGTTTGTCACCACCGGGGTGATGGTATCTTTAATATTTGATAGCAACGTTTCAACCTTTTCCCATCCCCCACGCAGGAGCGCACAGAGAAAAATCTATTTCTGCAAACAATCTAAGAGATGGATTTGTCCTGAGGAGAATATCCAGCTCAAGGTGATTTCATTCTCCACCAGTTTGCTCCCAGCCTCGCTCCGGTTTTTGTTGTTAACAAAAACTGGCAGGGAAAAAAAAAAGCCCTCAACACAGTCGAGGATCAATCTGTGAAGGATGAAGTGAATTTAAGGTTTTCTGGGAGCAGCAGGAGGCCATTCTGCAGGAAGAGGCTCCACGTGGCAAAGCAAAGGAAAAGACACGAGTTCAACGCCGAGCGCAGACAGCTTGAAGATAGTTTTATTTGCAGCAGAGAAGCTGTCACAGATTGTACAGTAAACCTTTGAGTTTGGATTGTGAAATGCAGCGCCGGACGATTAATAGTGCAGAGGAGCAAAATCTTTAAAGGTCTTGTAGCAAATCCATGAAATCAATCAGAGGAAGCTGTAAACTGGACTGCAATAAAAACAAGATTTGTACTGTAATTAATATTTAGAGCTTTTAGTTTTCATTACAGGGCAGCACTAAGTACACGCCATCACTCAGCAGGAGGAGGGGCACATTATTTATTTATTATTTACACTCTTGTTGGACGGAAACAATGTGCTGAAGAAAAGCTGCGACAAATTTCAGTTTGCTGTTTCCCTCGGCTGGAATCAGAGCTTCACAGGCTGTGAGACAGTAAAACATGTGAATGTGTGAGCAGCAGTGGAGTTTATCACCTTCACTCTGCAGCCTGGGAGGAGAGAGGCAGTGGTTGTGCTGCAGTGTGCTGGGGGGGGGGGGGGGTGTCCACTGAAGCAGGGTTTAGATTTATTGACACTCGCTTCAGGAAAAAGCAGGTCTCTGATGAAGACTTGGTTTATGGTAAAGGTGAGGTTAAGGTCAGCGGAACATAAATCTCTACGAATGGAAAAAAAATGGAAATCTCTTCCAGTGAGATGAAAGTTTGRTAAATTCTCCTTCTGTGTCATCATTAGGACCTTTCATTGTTTATATAAGAGAAATAATGAGATGATTAGTTGTGATGTCAACGTTACATTTTCTTAAAAAGCACATCACACAGCGGGTAAAATAAGTATTGAACACGTCACCATTTTTCTCAGTAAATATATTACTAGAGGTGCTAA
>NW_013953501.1:15096-18386 GCF_001266775.1 Austrofundulus limnaeus
CACACACACACACACACACACACACACACACACACACACACACACACACACACACACTCTGTCCTCGGAGCCCTTTGAAGTGATTGTCCTTTCCCTGTGAGGAGCCTTCTGCTCTCAGGCCTGCAGGGGCCGATGTGTTGGCTGTCAGCGCCAGACACGGATCTTTATCAGCAGCACCGAGTGGATGAACGAGTGGAGCCGGCCCCCCGGGGCCTCGGCTCAGCTTTRAGCTGGAGCTGCTGAGGAGACGAGAAGTCATAATTGAACAAAAAAACAAAACTAAAATTAAAGGTTTAACGTTCCTTGAAACGATGCACATCATCCTCCACCTGTCATGTCAGGTTTTAGATGCAGATTATTTCATGATGAGAAATGTTGAAAACCACTCTAATGTGATACACTTGTGATCAAAAATTACCTTAATCCTCATTTTGCACTGTTGGATCAAGAAAGTTTTAAGTAGAGCTTAGAAATGCAAAACGAAGAAATGGGTGTGAGACAAAAAAAGCACTTTATCAGCTGATTAAACGTTTAAGACTAGATATAAAAAAACAAAAAAACTCAACCCCACCTTAAAATATAAATAAAATTTGACAAAAAGGACTCAGCAATGAGTAGCTGGGCCATTCTTGTTAATTATTTCGGAAGGCTTGATGCTAATGTTTCCAGCAGACTGGAGGGAATGTTGTTCCAAATGGTGAAGATGCTTCATGGAGAGCATCCACTGTCTGAACCGGTGTCCATTTTTGTAAACTTCTCTTGCCATCCAWCCCCAAATGTTCTCAGTTGGATTTAGATCAGGAAAACATGCAGGATGGTCCAATCACGTGATGTTATCCTCTGGAGGTCCTTTGTAAGTAAGTAAGTAAAGTTTTATTTATATAGCGCCTTTCACAAAAYTAAATTCACAAGGTGCTGTACATTCAGGGAAGGGGGGAGGGGGTAGTTAAGACAGGTCATGCAGCAAACACAGTTGCGCTACCTTTAGAAAAAAAGAACAGAAAAACTAAAAACCACACCAGGGAAGATTAGGAAAAATGTAGAAACATCATATTATAACAACACTGTGACACACTATGGTGTTTATGAAAAAAACCTCTCCATAGAGCAAGATTATTAGCCAGAGGCGTAATTGAGATAAGGGGGCCCGAAAAATCCAGTCCCCAAAACCAGCGCAGCCATAGTCCAGAATATTGATGGTAAACTNTCCTTTAAAGGATTTTTGTCCCATGGTTTTGATCATCTGTTGCCCACCATATCATAGTGTTCTTATGCCAGATATTCTTCCTCGAGTTTCCTCCCACCTGTGCAACGGTGTGTGAATTTACTGTATTAGCTAATGTAGTCATTTCACATTTGTATGCATATKTTTGAAAGGGAGTAACTTTATAAACCTGGAAAACCAGAAAAGACAATCCTTGTTTGGCTAGCCTGAGTGGATAGAAACATTTCTAGAAATGAGGCCAAGTTTATAAAAAAAAAAAGATGTGGGTGGAGCCTAATGCTGCGTTCACACCGAATGCATTTTCAGCGTGAAAAACACGTCCAACAGTTCAAGTTCAATGCTTGTGCTCTTTGTGGTCAAACGCTCATCAAAATAGCTCCTGACACACGTCATGTGCGTCAGGATGTTTTCCTCTGTGGTCTCTGTACAATGGCAATAAAATTAAAAAAGAGRCKTTGCTTTATTTACTGAGAGCAAGAGCACGTCACATTCAATTTATAATGAATTCACCAGATAATTCAGAGGCGTTTGGTGAGTTTCACCACTGCAGGAGCCAAGCTGACGAGGCTCGCTTTCAGCTCGGTTTGATGAGCCGCTGACCCACATCCATCCCATCGGAAAATCCACCACTTTCTCCCATAGCAGAGTCTGGCCGATAGGTTGACGCTCCGCAAAACTTAAGACTGTCCATCTCCAGAGTCTGACATTTTGGATGTGCATCAACACTGAACACGCTCCAAACACCTCAAAGTTTGCTGCACTAAACGCACCTCAGCACCTCCTGATGCCCCTTSACACTTCCACCAGAGACTTTGCGTGTAAACCTGATGACCCTTACGCTCAAAACACAGCATAATGCTTCAAAACTGTAAAATACACTGCCTCACCACCTGGATTTAACTAAGCAAGTAGGTATAAGCCTCCTACTGCATGGGTGATTATCTTTCAACTGGCAACATGTTATTTAACCCCAACTAGTGAAATGAGTTGCTTCTCCTTTCTTAAACAACCATGTGGAAAGACACATCCTGTGGTCGTGGAACAGATGTCAGACTGTTTGAGAAAGCTCAAATCATTGCCATCAATCAGAAACAACATCGAAGAGATTGCAGAAACTACCGAGTTTGGGTTAAGGACTGTCCAACACTATTAAAAACTGGAATGGTAGTGGACCCATTGTCTTCAAGGATGCACCCATCATGTGTAGTGTCTCCTCTACAAGCCTGTGGGAGCAGGTCTGTGATCTGGGGTTGATGCAGTTGGTCAGGTCTAAGAAGCCTATTGAAACAATGCCACAGCAAATGAGTGCCGTAATCAAAGCTAAAGGTGGTCCAACAGAATATTAGTGTGTGTGACCTTTGTTTTGGCCAGATAGTGTATTTGATAAAGCTAGTTAGTACATTAACACAATCCTCTGGTTGCCTGATGAGGGAAGCTGGGAATAATCAACCAAAAAATTGTTTGATCCCAGCTAAAACCTAAAGCTGTTGGCTCACAGCAGGAAGGTTGTAGGTTCATCTCCCACCCTAAGGCCTGTCTGTGTGGAGGTTTTCTCTAGGTACTCTGTTTATTCAATGCAATTTTAAAACATGCTTGCTAGGATAATTGACAACTCTAAATTGTCACTGGGTTTGAGTGAGAGTGGGAATAAAAATAAAATGGTTTGAGTCTTATTTAACTGATAGATTTCAGTTCGTTAATTTTAATAATGAATCTTCTTACACCAGAGTTAGTCATGGAGTTCCTCAGGGTGCAGTGCTTGGACCAATCCTCTTTACTTTATATATGCTTCCATTAGGTAAAATTATTAAACAGCATGGGATAAATTTCCATTGTTATGCTGATGATACTCAGTTATATTTATCCATGAATCCTGATGAATCCAACCAGTTAAACTACAAGCATGTCTTGCCGACATAAAAACATGGATGACTCTTAACTCTCTGTTTCTAAACTCAGATAAGACAGAGATTATGGTTTTTAGACCTGAACAGCATTAATCTGGCCTCCAGTTCTAATGTAAAGAACCTTGGTGTTATTTTTGATCAGGACATGTCTTTTAACC
>NW_013953501.1:26363-30295 GCF_001266775.1 Austrofundulus limnaeus
GTGCTGTAAATTCAGGGAAGGGGGAGGGGGCAGTTAAGACCGGTCATGCAGCAAAACACAGTTGCGCTACCTTTAGAAAAAAAGAACAGAAAAACTAAAAACCACACAAAGGAAGATGAGGAAAAAAGTAGAAACATCATATTATATCAACACTGTGACACACTATGGTGTTTATGAAAAAACCATAGAGCAAGATTATTAGCCAGAGGCGTAATTGAGATAAGGGGGCCCGAAAAATCCAGTCCCCAAAACCAGCGCAGCCATAGTCCAGAATATTGATGGTAAACTGTTCATTCTGTGGGGCCTCAGCTTTCTCAGGAGTCCGATCATATGGGTGAGGGAGGAAAGAGGAGGAGGAGGGGAGGACCGTGTCAACATCTTCCAACCAGGAAGGATTTTGCCAACAGACCCAAGGCCGTTGCCGGGTAGATTCAGATTCTGTAATCAGTTGTTTTGGGAACAGAAAGGACAGGCAGAGGATAAACAATTTTCCCTCTACCTTAATGTCTGCTGGAACTCTCAAGGTGGCAAATCCAATCAGGAAAAATAGTGTGGACACACACCGCCGAGCCGATTCAACAGCTTTCTCCACGATGAATTCCATCTGGCCAGCAAAGTCCAGGGACCACAGCCGGCCCGCGGCCCTCCGTAGAACTGCTTGCAGACTGAGCCCAGCTCGCTCAAGGCCCAATGTCCGAGTGCTGATAGAATACAGCCGTCCATCCAGTTGGTCAGTCAGCCAGAAAGTGCAAAGCCACCGACGCTGTTTTGTAGAACACCAGGAGACCACCCAGCCAATCTGTAGAATCCAGTGATCGGAATCCAAATATATATCCAGAACAGAGAAGAACAGAGGTCCCACCTTCAACATGTCCTCCCATGGAAGCAGAAAAATAAACTTTGTTCCAAAAATTTTATTGAGAGACCAGTTAATCAAGTCCATAAAAATAAAAATATCCATAATTTCCGGTTTCTGGTGAAAAATGTAGAGAAGGCTCCAAGCAGCAAAGCAGGGAAAGATAAGGAAGGGCAGGAGAGAAGGAAAAAGCATCTTACTCCTTCGAGAGCGGAAACAAAATAAAGGGATTTGTCAGACGGGTACTGTGAACTGCAGCGTGGTTCTGTTGAAAAACCCAGTCCTTACCACACAGACAGTGGTCTTCAGTCATGAGGGAGACCCCCTGCAGCATCTCCAAAGAGCCAGTTGCCGTTTGATGATTCTGTACAACCTGAAGCTCCATCGCGTCTGTGGTGAAGTGGTTAGGGGAGTCATCCTGGAACGGTTGGTCACTGGTTGGATCCCCCATTCTAGCTGTCTCAGTTGTTGTGTCCTTGGGCAAAACCCTTCACCCGCTTGCCTACAGCTAGCCTGGCCCCTACCTTCCTACGCAGTTACGCTCAATTCTAGTTTCCTACACTGATCCGTCCGGGATTTCTCCCATTGACAAGGATTTCTTCAGGAGCATTTCATTTGGGCCAACCAGCGAAAAGAATGTTGATTTTCTGCGCAGTGTTTGCTAGTTAGTTTAGCATACGGCAGTGGAGGAAGTGAATGAAGCCAGTCCGTGTTGATAAGGCTTCAAATTAAATTAAATTTGTCTGACAAAGCAGCWGCTCTCATTTACAGTCATCTAGTTCAGCTCGGTACTTCTCTCCTCTCAGTAGGGTTGTTTAAAGTGCACACAATTTCCAGTTAGCTTCTTAGCTTAGCCTCCTTTACAGTGGAGCTGTTACATACGTCGCGGCCAACTGATTCAATCATTTTAAACTTCAGCAGAGGCCACGCCTCCAGCAAGAATCGCTTCTCTTTAGCAGCGAGTCCAGACCCTCATACGAAGCAAAGCAAAGCAAAGGACAAAGGTCTGGTTTTTACCAGGCTAGCCTACTGATGGTGGTCAGAGGGTCCGGTGGCACTGGTGCATGGCAGCCCCTCCTCTGTCCTAGGGCAGCTGTGGCTACAATGTAGCTTACCACCATCAGTGTGTGGATGTGTGGGTGAATGGTAGGGTCCAAGTGGATTTGATTAGGTGCTATATAAGTTCAAGCCATTTACCATTGTTCCATTGAAGGAAAAAGACCCCAGATCTTGACGGAGCCCTCTCCACTGTAGAAAACATCTCTGGTGGGATCTGTTGTAATTCTGGAAGCTATCAGGATGGTCAAGGTTAAATTTGTTCTCATCAGAGAATAAATCTTTCTTCAACCTTTCAATGTCTCATGTTTTGTGCTCTCCTACAAACTCCAAGCATTGAAGGAGATGAGGACTTTAAAGACATTATTTTCATCTTTAAACCCTTCTCAAACAGATGCTGTCGGATGGTTCTGGGACTGCCGTTGTCACCAGTAACAACTTAATTTGGGCAGAGGATTGTCCTGTGTCTTGACAGACAGCTGGTTGGCTCAGCGCTGGTGAAACCTTTCTGGNGATTATTAGCCAGAGGCGTAATTGAGATAAGGGGGCCCGAAAAATCCAGTCCCCAAAACCAGCGCAGCCATAGTCCAGAATATTGATGGTAAACTTCATTCTGTGGGGCCTTAGCTTCCTCAGGAGTCAGATCATATGGGTGAGGGAGGAGGGGGGGTGTGTCAACATCTTCCAACCAGGAAGGATTTTGCCAACAGATCCAAGGCCGTTGCCGGGGAGATCCAGATTCTGTAATCAGTTGTTTTGGGAACAGAAAGGACAGGCAGACGATAAACAATTTTCCCTCTGCCTTAATGTCTGCTGGAAATCTCAAGGTGGCGAATCCAATCAGGCAAAATGGTGTGGACACATACCGCTGAGCCAATTCAACAACTTTCTCCAAGATGAATTCCATCTGGCCAGCAAAGTCCAGGGGCCACAGCCGGCCAACGGCCATCCGTAGAAACGCTTGCAGACTGAGCCCAGCTCACTCAAGGCCCAACGTCCGAGTGCTGATAGAATACAGCCATCCATCCAGTTGGTCAATCAGCCAGGAAGTGCAAAGCCACCTACGCTGTTTTGTAGAACACCAGGAGACCACCCGGCCAATCTGTAGAATCCAGTGATCGGAATCCAAATATACTGTATATCCAGAACAGAGAAGAACAGAGGTCCCACCTTCGACATGTCCTCCCATGGAAGTAGAAAAATAAACTTTGTTCCAAAAATTTTATTGAGAGACCAGTTAACCAAGTCCATAAAAATAAAAATATACATAATTTCCGGTTTTGGGTGAAAAATGTAGAGTAGGCTCCAAGCAGCAAAGCAGGGAAAGATAAGGAATTCCAGACCCTTGTACGAAGCAAAGCAAAGGACAAAGGTGTGGTTTTTACCAGGCTAGCCTACTGATGGTGGTCAGAAGGTCCGGTGGCACTGGTGCATGGCAGCCCCTCCTCTATCCTAGGGCTTCTGTGGCTACAATGTAGATTACCACCATCAGTGTGTGGATGTGTGGGTGAATGGTAGGGTCCAAGTGGATTTGATAAGGTGCTATATACGTTCAAGCCATTTACCATTGTTCCATTGAAGGAAAAAGACACCAGATCTTGACGAAGCCCTCTCCACTGTGTAGAAAACATCTCTGGTGGGATCTCCTTGTAATTCTGGAAGCCATCAGGATGGTCAAGGTTAAATTTGTTCTCATCAGAGAATAAATCTTTCTTCCACCTTTCAATGTCCCATGTATGGTGCTCTCCTACAAGCTCCAAGCATTGAAGGAGACGAGGACTTTAAAGACATTTTTTTCATCTTTAAACCATTCTCAAACAGATGCTGTCGGATGGTTCTGGGACTGCCGTTGTCACCAGTAACAAGCTCAATTTGGGCAGAGGATCGTCCCGTGTCTTGACAGACAGCTGGTTGGCTCAGCGCTGGTGAAACCTTTCTGGGTCTAACACTTTGGTTTTTGTTCCATAACCCTCCGGATCTTTGTATAAAATGAATGTCTTTCTGTGTCCAACCTCAGCAG
>NW_013953501.1:30328-32386 GCF_001266775.1 Austrofundulus limnaeus
ATATTTATGTTTGTGGTTGTAATGTGACAAAACATGGAAAAGTTCAAGGGGTATGAATACTTTTGCAAACCACTGTAAACCAGACCTGAAGTCAGCCTGTAACTTAGACTTTAGCTAGAACCTGAGCCTGGTTCTGCTGGAGGTTTCTTCCTGATTAGCAGGGAGTTTTTCCTCTCCACCGTTTGCTCAGGATGGGAGACTGTGATGAAGTGATTCAACACAATCTGCTGCTTTCTTCTTTACATTGTTCTTTTTATGTACAGTGTCCTGAGACAACGTGTGTTGTGACTTGTAGCTATATAAATAAACTTGAACTTGAACCTCTATGCGGACCTGTGAWTTTGCAACCTGTTCAAGGTGTACTCTACCTTTCACACAATGACCACTGAAGATACACAAGGCAAAGGTACTTTATTGGTCATCAATGCWTGTTCCCACGCATTGATGAAATCTGTGATCTGCATTTGACCCATCACACATGACAAACACCTAAGTGGAGCAGTGGGCAGCTATGTTAGCGCCTGGGGAGCAGTTGGGGGTTGGGTGTCTTGCTCAGGGTCACTACGACATGTGGGCATGGTGGGGCGTACACACTTGATCCCCCACAACCGTGTGTGGAACAGCAGGTAAAGATGATGGATGGATGGATGGATGGATGGATGGGTGGATGGATGGGTGGATGATTGTTGTGGTTGTGTTATGGTCTGTGTCTGTGTTAATGTTATATTTTGGTTCTATTCTGGTTTTCTGCTCCTCCTGCCTGTCTGTCTCTAGCCCCGCCCACTCTCACCTGCTCCTCATGTTTCTTTCCCAGGTGTTTCTTGTTTTCTCTCATTAGCTGGCCTTTATATTCTGTGCTGTCCTCAGTGTTTGTCTGATCTTTGTGCTGTACCTTGYCACATCACACCAGGTGAGTTTTCTGAGCTGCCCCGTCAGCATTTTTTGTTTAATAAATCRTTATTTTTGCCTTTTTGAAGCTGCCTGCRCTCTGGGTTCTTTCTTGCCTAAAAATCACAACAGGCTGATGAAATCTTTTGCTTTGGAACATTAATACATCAGGAGAAGAAGCAGAAAACGATTTTGTAAAGTCTTCAACTTGTCCCTGCCTCGTGCCTAAAACGTTTTTTGTTTTGTGCAACAAAGGACTACAAACTATATCCTTGGTTTCTTTGCTTTAGAGCAAGCTCACAGTCTGCTGAGGCAAAAAGAGAAACTTTTAAAAGACCCTCAACTGCCAAGAGTCTTAAATAATAAAACTTAGATATTTTATGCTAAAGGAAATTTTAATATTTTATTTCACTTGTGCTTTAAGTGGACTTGTTCTGACAACAGCTCTGTCTGTGTTTCATAAGTATTAGAACAATCTTAATCACACAAACTCTGAATATTTTGGTTTGGAATTCCATTCATAATGTGAAAGAGAAAGTGTTTCATTATTTTAGTATTACATTTTATTTATTTATTAATAATTTCAAAGAGGAAGTGCACATACTGCATGGCTGGACTGTTTCAGGACAGGGACGGTTTCTGCATTTCTTTCTGCAGTAATTGAGGCAGTATTTTATTGTTATCTCAGTCTTATTGAAGAACATCAAAACTAATAACTTTTTTTGTTAACTCTTCAAAAGTCGTTGGTTTTAAAACGTCCACAGTTCAGTTTATTTTATAGAGATTACAGTGAGGCTTTGAAGACCATCCAGCCCACATCATTTCTGGTCAAACTTGAAGCACAGGGTGAGCTTTGGTGAGAGGATAACAGTATAACATGATATAAAGCTCTAAAAAGTTGATTTTACATTATATTGCACCTTTAAGGGACAGAAGAGGACTGCAAATTTACTGTGAGGGGAATGTTTTAAACCAGGGGTGTCGTACTCATTTTCACCGAGGGCCACATGAGTGTTATGGTGGCCCTCGAAGGGCCACTTGTAATAAACTTTGATGTTTCCTGTTTAAATTTGACTAAGCAGAGTTTTAACACGTCCTCTTTTAAAGGGGACCTATTAGGCAAAATTCACTTTTTAAAGGTATTTTTACTCAACTTTGGGTATGTACTTC
>NW_013953501.1:37848-42592 GCF_001266775.1 Austrofundulus limnaeus
AATTTGGGCAGAGGATTGTCCTGTGTCTTGACAGACAGCTGGTTGGCTCAGGGCCGGTGAAACCTTTCTGGATCTAACACTTTGGTTTTTGTTCCATAACCCTCCGGATCTTTGTATAAAATGAATGTCTTTCTGTGTCCAACCTCAGCAGCAACAAGCTGTGAGAGGCCAGCTTATGCAGCRCAACAATCTGACCATGTTCAAAGAGAGAAACATTTTCTGTCTTTGCACCAAACGCGCTGCGAGCCTCCAAAAATCTCAAAATGCACTCATCTTGATGCGGGTGTCCRKTGAGGACARACRCATTTGATGTGAACGTAGACGCGCTTCTTWAGACGCTCAATGGGAGGAGCCTTTTGAACCGTAGTTTCGATAACTTACCAGACATGACGACTTCCTCACTAATCGTCCTCCAGGCAAAGTCCATTTAATTTCTATCATGATAACGGACACTGGAATGATCCTAAATGATCGGACTATCAGTTTTTCCTCCATTGTTTGTATGATTCGATTTCCCGGGCTTCTGGTATTGCCAGCTCGCCACCAGTGCGTCACTGAGCAGAGTCTCTCTGGTTGATGCGACACGTGGAGCAGCAAAAGTTCAGATTTTCCAACTCACGTCAGATGCTTGGGACGTGCCACACGCATAGAAAATGCTCATGACGTGTGCACTGTTTCGAACCGCACTGCTCCAAATGCACCAGACGCACTACTCGGCTTCTGGACACCCCAAGATGCGCGTCCACCATTGACTTTGCATGTAAACCAGATGCTCCTGATGCTCAAAACGCGTTTGGTGTAAATGTACCATTAAGGAGGTCATGACACTGTGGACACCTGACAGAAAATGACATGGAGTCCAAATTCTGGTGAAGATTTGGGCTTTTAAATGCTGTTGTCTTGAACTTTTCATCAGTTGATGAACAGCATACAGTATTTCTGTTTAATACTTGTTTTGTAATAAAATGCTGACTCAGATGTTTTTTGGCTCACTCTCATTTGTTCTTTTCACATTTTGAAGCTCTACTTAGAATCTTCTTAYGATCCAACTGCAAAATGKGAATTTTTGACATAATTCAACTGGTCTGTACTGCTGTRTTACACATTATTTATGACTCTCAGCTAGTACCAACAAAATATCTGTAAAAATCTCCCAGGGATTGACATGTTTGTGTTTGATAAAGTGAGGCAGACATGTTGAACTGGTGTTGATGAAATGTATAGCTCTGCTCTCAACTACTACTGAGACTTTTGTTGCAACTAGACATTTGAGAGAAATTTTGAAGTTTTAAACACAGACCTTTTGCTGTCAGTTAGTGCTCAGAGCAGGAGTTGGGGATCAGTCTCAACTATGAACACACCAAGGTTTAGCTCATATTGTGTCAAACTGACTGTGTTAGAGCTGCTTTGGTGTGGCAGCCAGCTGAAATCAGTTTGACACCTGAATTAATCAGTTGTAGATGAACTTTCAGTGATTACTTTCTAAAGGTTTAATTATTGAAATTATCAAGTGATTCATGAGATTTGATATTTTTAATGGTCCAGACAAACRAACAAGTGAAGCAATAAAGTCAGTGAGCTTCTCTTCATGCTTGATTGTTCTCCCTCTTCATCCCACTTGCTTAGAACTTCTCTCTGCGGTTCCCCTGCATCAGTGGCTGCTGTCGAGTATTCAGGTTTGTAGAGGAAATAAAGCAATCTGTCTTGTGTCTACATGCCTGGTGGGAGAATTTCCTGCAACTTGAAGGATTCATGAGTGTAGTAGATCCCATAATAAACACTATTAAACCTGGCTGTAGGTCTCAGCTCACCCCTGTTTGACCCCCACCTCCTTCTCTGCAACATGGGAAATGGACTGTACTTGTGTAGCGCTTTTCAACCCAACCGGGACACTCAAAGTTCTTCACACTACAATCTGTGTCCTCATTTACCCATTCACACTGCACTTTATTAYGTTTCTACAAAGCTAACATGTACAAATCGTCTATGGAGACTAATCAGTGCCAATCAGAGATGTGTGCRAGTCTTTTGTTGCAAGTACAAGTCAAGTCTAAGTCTCAAATAGTAGGGACTTAAGTGCGACTCAAGTCCAAGTCCGAGTCATGAGTCCCCATCTCTGGTGCTAATCACATTCATACAATGATGGGACACACATCAGAGGCATGGGGGGTGAAATGGACACAACAACTGTGACAGCTGGAACGAAGGATAGAAACGACAACCTACCAATTGATTTGTATTTAGTCCACAATAAAACACAAAGAATGATCCAAAATGCTGCAGTAATTATGCCAGGCCTGTAGGTGGTGCTGTAACACTGCCACATAATCACACCAAAGCAAGACAGAATCTTATCTTTAACTAGTCATTCTTCAACAAATTTCAGCCAAGTCATTTAGCAATCAGTATTTTTGCAGAGAATACAATCTGTCAAGATATTTTTTCTTACATCTGTCACTCCTGGGATTGTGGGTTAAAAAGAGGTTAGAGGTTAGGGGTTGGATGTTAGAGATTAGAGGTTAGAGATTAGGCTTTAGGGGTTATATGTTAGGGTTTAGAGGTTAGGGGTTAGATGTTAGATGTTAGGGATTAGATGTTAGGGGTTAGATGTTAGAGATTAGAGGTTAGGGGTTAGATGTAAAAAMTTAGARATTAGAGGTTAGGGGTTAGATGTTAGCGGTTAGGGGTTAGATGTTAGCGATTAGGGGTTAGATGTTAGGGGTTAGACGTTAGAAATTAGAGGTTAGGGGTTAGATGTTATACATTAGAGATTAGAAGTTAGGGGTTAGACGTTAGAGATTAGTGGTTAGGGGTTATATGTTAGGGGTTAGACGTTAGGGGTTGGACGTTAAACATTACCTAATTTCCCTCTGGGATCAATAAAGTATTTTTGAATTGAATTGAATTAGAGATTAGAGATTAGAGGTTAGATGTTAGAGATTAGAGGTTAGGGGTTAGATGTCACAGATTAGAGTTTAGGGGTTAGATGTTAGGGGTTAGACATTAAACATTAGGGATTAGAGGTTAGGGGTTAGATGTTAGGGGTTAGACATTAAACATTAGGGATTAGAGGTTAGGGGTTAGATGTTAGGGGTTAGATGTTAGGGGTTAGATATTAGAGATTAGAGGCTAGATGTTAGAGATTAGAGGTTAGGGGTTAGATGTTAGGAGTTCGACATTAAACATTAGGGATTAGATGTTAGGGGTTAGATGTTAGAGATTAGAGGCTAAATGTTAGAGATAGAAGTTAGGGGTTAGATGTTAGGGATTAGGGGTTAGAGGTTATATTTAAACTGGCCATATAACAACACTAAAGCAGAGTTTTAGAATTTTTGTACTCTGTGATCCAGTTTTTAAATATATAATTTAGATGCTGTCAAAATGTAGTTTCTRTGTGAACACAAGGCCGACACAATTAAAAAGATATGTGTGGACAGGTGTGAGAGGCAGGTAAACCTGTGAGATCCACACAGAGGAGAAGAAAATCATTACTTTTGTCTCAGTTTGGCTGCTGGGAGTGGAGAGGACAGCAGCGCTGAGGATGGCTGTCCTCATTGATCAGTGCAGGCCTCTAATCTCATTAACTGGGCCTTGATTTATTGAGATGGGCTTTAGAGTGCACCAAGGTTACGGAAGCAAACACCAGGACACCCCGCTACCACTACCACCCCTCCCACACACTGAGGGTCACCTGGAATTGAGGTCAATTGACTCCTCAGCAGACCCACGCTCCCACCATCCCTTCCAGSAGCCACTGCCTCCTCATTAACAGCAGTTTTCAGTGGGTGAGGGGGGGAGGCAGCAGGCTTGGTGAGAAGAAAGAGAGCATTAAAGGATAAATTATCAGCTGTAATGAGGCGAGGCGAGGTTGTGTGCACTCATGAGAATCTTACAAGATGCACAGTGGTGCTAATAGTGCAGCACGGCCGATACAGGCGTCAGAGCTATTGATTACACTGCAGCACACAGGTAAATTGACCAATAAATAAAGATGCAATCTAAACACATGGCCCCTGTAATTATATGTACATTGAGCCTCTACTATACATAAAACACAACTGTTACGTTTTTTTATTATTCCTACACAGGGTTTGATTCATTTAGAGCAAAGAAGAAAAAGTGTGCTTTGTCTCACAGTTTGGTTCAAYAACTTACTGTGACAACAGTGGTGTAGTTTAGTAAATACTGTATTTCAGTAAAGTCTGAGTAGGTAGAAAAAACTGTTGAAAAGATAAAAGATTAAATGTTCAAACAAAACTAAAAMATTTAGTTTTTATTCAGTTTGATTATAAGGACAAACTTTAGCTAAATGGATACTCTGTAATGCTGGAAATCCAGCAAGAAAACTACCATATTTATTCATGTATAATACGATCTCATGTATAATACGATCTCATGTATAATACGATCTCATGTATAATACGATCTCATGTATAATACGATCTCATGTATAATACGATCTCATGTATAATACGACCTCATGTATAATACGACCTCATGTATAATACGACTTCATGTATAATACGATCTCATGTATAATACGACCTCATGTATAATACGACCTCATGTATAATACGACCTCATGTATAATACGACCTCATGTATAATACGATCTCATGTATGATACGACCTCATGTATGATACGGCCTCATGTATAATACGGCCTCATGTATAATACGGCCTCATGTATAATACGGCCTCATGTATAATACGGCCTCATGTATAATACGGCCTCATGTATAAT
>NW_013953501.1:43124-44357 GCF_001266775.1 Austrofundulus limnaeus
GTATAGTACTACCCCCCCAACTTTATGGATGATTTTATGGATTTAATTTTACGTATTTTACTTTAATAAATACGGTAGTTGTTTTTTCATCAATCAAGATCCCATTTTGACTTCATACAGCAAACATTAAGGCCTAGATTCACTGATGGTTTGTTTGGTTTTAAACGTTTTGTGAATCTGTCTTCTTCACCAAGTGAGTGACACACCATTAACTGTCACCTTAAGTGRTAAGTTAAGTGTCTCACTCCACTGTTTGTCCACATTTATAACAGTATCATGAAGCATTTACATGAAAACTTTTTCATTTTTACAAAAWATAGCTGMCAAGAAAGCTTCTGATTYCCAAARACTAGTAGCCTCTCCTGACCACCCTCACTTGTTGCGCCTCTGGTGATTGACAGGTGCTGTTCCACAGAGGAATGACGAGCTGGAGCCACAACATGTCTTTTTGTTCCATGTGAGAGACAAACTGGGAGTTACTGTACATGTGGTCCACTCTGCGGCCGGCCACGCTCTGAGCAGATCAGCTGACTGACCAAGCTTCCAAGGGAGTGAGAACGTGTTGGACTGGAGGTGCATTAACTCCACAAAGGCTGTGCACACTGCACACCATTCAATCAGCTTGTTTGTTYGTCATGCTGTTGCTCTCCTATTTACAACATTTCACAAGTTATAAAGTGTTCTGCCACATGTCCTTTTGGATAAATCTGCAACAGTGTAAAAACACGAAGACTCTGCCTCCACCGCTGGTGAGGGTGCGTGCACACCCTGTGCGACTATAAAAACACAGCCTTTATACAACCCCTGGCAAAAAGAAGAAGTTTCACAATCCTCTCTTTTGTTTCAAGAGACATTTCTCTTGTTGGAGCCATGGTTCCTGCCACTCCACTTGGTCCAGCAGCCCTCCAAGGTGTCATGACTGCAGGTGTTTTTAACTGCAGACTAACGAGCAGATCTAATCTGAGGCAGGTGTCCATTTAGGGAAAGGAAACTGACTGGGTGTGTCCTTATTTTCTACCTACAATTTGAGTGATTCCGTACTTTTTTCCTCAGAATTGAATGATTCCATACTTTTTTCCTCAGAATTGAGTGATTCCATATTTTTTCCCTGTGCTTGGTCAATAAAAGTAACATTCACTGACTTCCACAATGTTTTCTCTTCATTTCTTTGAGTGTTCCTGAAAGCCAACAAGTTGAACTTTGGAATGACCTTATAGTAATAAGGTAATGTAT
>NW_013953501.1:46531-48482 GCF_001266775.1 Austrofundulus limnaeus
GATGGATGGATGGATGGATATTCTGAACTAATGGCTGAACTATGAGTTTTTCTTTTGGGAGGCTGGCTTCTTTAGACTCATTCCCTCTAAACTCACTTACTCCTCTGGCTAATAAATTTGCTATTGCTTGTTGAGGTTTTTTTTTCATAAACACCAGAGTGTATCATATTTCATTGATATAATATGATATTTTGTTTTTTTCCTCATCCAACCTTGTGTGTTCTTTTCATTTTTCTTTTTAAAGGCAGCGCGACCCCTGCTGGTTGCTGCACCTGTTCCCCCATGTTTTTGTCATGTGTCTTCTTGAATGGGTGTTCTTAAATGTAATTTCATTGTGCTCTGTACAATGACAATAAAGGCATCATCAATCAATCAATCAAACAATCAATCAATCAATCAATCAATCATTGCCTCTATGTTTCTTTAACCTCATAAAAACACATGGAAGGAACTTTATTCTACAAAAAGATTAAACTGTTTTATTTTGTAGCTTGACTTACAGCAAAAACTTTTTTTTTCATAAATCATTGAATGTTTTATTAAACTAACAAAAATTGCTGTGTTTTTGTTAAATCTGTCAAATTTATTTTGAATTTGTAATTATTTTCCCCACTGATTTGTTTAAAATTGTATTAATACACTGGTAAAAACCAGCCCCTTGTTCTTCACTTTGCTCCATACAGAAGGTCTGGACCYTCAGCTGTTGAGAAATGATTTCTTGCTGGAGGTGTGGACTCTGTTGATGTTTAATACGATTGGATCTGATGTACCCAATTGCTAACGTTTGGCCGTGACGTATGCAGTGCATCTGCTCGACCATGAAGGAAGCTAAGCTAAGAAGCTAACAGGAAATTGTGTGCGCTGTAAACCAACATCCCCTACTGGGAATAGAGAAGTACCGAGCTGAACAAGATGGCTGTAAATGCTGCAGGCTTCATGAGACAAATTTCATTTACCGTATTTTTCGGACTATAAGCCACGACTTTTTTCCTTAACTTTGAACCATGNTACTCTCTGTTTGTAGAGCTGCACTGTGTCACAGACAGCACAGAGCAGCGTACCCTCCCCCTTTTGTTGTTGCACCGTCACGTGGCTCAGCAGCGCTAGCCAAAAAGCTAAGCTAAGCAGGTAGTCTGGCCCACCCACTCAGCGTTCTCACCGAGCCCTCTACCTCAGGAGATTGTGTTTGAAGTTGTGTTGAGTGATATTTTTTAGTCTATTAACATAAAACAGAATTGTATTGAAAGGAAGAAAATTTCTTATTTTTTGTTTTTCCTTAGAACAATTTCATTTAATAAAAGAAACAAAGAAAGAACTAGGAAAGATGTCTAGGGGTGAGGGAAGAATTTTTATTTTATTTTTGTGAAAAAGTTTTATTGTCCTAATGTTAAAGGAAACTGTTTTGTTACTGCTTTACTGCTGGCAAACAAAAATATTGATGGTTGTAATAAAGTATTTTGTTGTCACRTACAATGTTTGGCGAAATTCTATCCTAGATCTTTTGGATCTTTTCAAATTATGAAGCTTAAAAAGTATTGGTATCTTTATCGATATTGGCGATGTGATACAGGCCCTGTATTTACTTGGTATCGGATCGATACCAAAATTCCCAGTATCGCCCACCTCTAGTCGGTGGCTATTCAGGCCATTTCCTGACTGTCTGACCAGTATGAAGGATTGCCGTTCTATCAGCACTCGGTCTGCAACCGGTTCTATTGAGGGTCGCAGGCCAGCTGTGGTCCCTGGACTTTGCTGGCCAGATGGAATTGATCTTGGAGAAGCTGATAGCTCGGCCCGGTGGAATTGTCCACATTATTTGTCTGATTGGATTCGCCACCTTGAGATGTACCAGCGGATTTTAAGGCGGATGGAAAAATTGTTATTGTCTGCCTGACCGAAAACACTTCTTCTGTTCCCAAACAACTGATTACAGATTGCCCCCCCAGCAGGT
>NW_013953501.1:50962-52298 GCF_001266775.1 Austrofundulus limnaeus
CTATACAAATACATATCTTCTCAACAATCTACTTTCATCATTCTCTTAAATAAAATTATTGAGTCAGCATTTTTATAATCACTTTCCAGATTGTTCCACAATCTTATTCTTTGGACCGAAGTACATCTGTCTTTCCGATTTGTTCGAATTTTAGGTTTTACAAACATCTCTAACCCTTAAGGTTATAATTACTTTCTCTCTTAACAAAATTTAATTGAATATTTAGAGGTAATACATTTTTACAAGCTTTATACATAACATTGCAAAATATTATAATCAACCAACTCATAAAATTTCAATAATTTCAATTAACAAAATAATATATTTGATGGGTGACAGTGTTTTTTTTTTCTGGTGATAATCCTTAYGGCTCTTTTCTGTAAAATAAAAATGGGATATGTAGTTGTTTTAGCTTTACCCCAGACCTCAACACAGTAAATCAATTGTGGAAAAATTATTGCATTATATAACATAAACAAAGCTTTGTTATTAAGTAAGTCCCTTACGTTATACAATACTGCAATGGATTTGGCTATTTTTGTTCTTAAGTGAGTTATGTGGGATTTCCATTTACAGGGTCCTAAGGCAAAGGAGAAGGACCTGAAATGTAAAAGTACTAAAGATCCAATTGACTGAGTTTCACCTGAAATATCTCTCCTCAGATAAATCTGTTTGATGAAGACTGTCTGATRTTTTCAGAGCTGGCAGTCTGCTCTCAGTTTCTGTCCTACGTCACAGAGACTCTGGGTGTCACACTGGACTCTCACAGGGTTCACTGATGGACTGGAACAGAACAAATACTCAGAACAATGGGGGAAATAAAAGGAGCCATTCACTTTGGCTATAACCTTCAAAGTATATGAAGCTGAAACTGAGGTTCACTACAAAATACTGACCTTTTTCTCCTCTAAAAGCCTGTGTTACAACATTATTTTAACCTYCTGCAGCCTTTAAGAATCATTAAAYCTTATGTCACTTWCAAATGTTGCATTCCTGATGGTTTCGAGATGTAAGGGCATCATTAATTTGGCAGGCCTTATCTGACTCATTAGGACTTATGAGGCACAGAAAAAACTGTCATTTTCAAACTGCCAACTGATGAAAACAAATTATGGCTCAATCGTAAACTCTGCAGAGCAGCTGATGGGGAGGAAGGTCATTTTTATCAAAATATTATRAAGTCAGATAACTGAAAAGTCCTGAATAAATTAGGTTAAGAGCAACATTAGGACTTTTCTCAGGCTTAGTTAACTACTACCGTATACTGTATATTCGTGTATAATATGACCTCATGTATAATATGACCTCATGTATAATATGACCTCATGTATAATAT
>NW_013953501.1:53163-54217 GCF_001266775.1 Austrofundulus limnaeus
AGAGCAAAATTAGAACTTTTCTCAGGCTTAGTTACTAGCTACCAGAAGGATAGAAAGCATAAAACAAAAGAACAAAATGATTGGAATGGATGCAAATGTCAAATTTTTTCTTTTTTTAAGTTTGACTGTTTTAGGGAAGACTTTTTAATGATCCTGTGATCTTGAACGACCCAAGAATACCTCAAAACCAAAAGGAGAAACAATCAAACTTTGTTTGACTATCAAAAAGAAAAAATCAGTAGGTCCTCTACGGGTTCTTCTTTAGTGAAACGTTTCACTAAAGAAGAACTCATCCAGAGGACCTACTGATTTTTTCTTTTTGATTTTTCTRCCTGGATTACTGAGATGCATCAGGACATTTGTTTGACTATAATTTTCTTATCTTTTACAAATCKTAACAGTTTTAGAACTGCTAGCTGTCATGATTGGGAGTCAGTGTTAAGTTCAAACACAGCCAGTTCTGGTTCAGCTCCTGTAAATTCACTCGTTTAAAGCCACCTGTGTGTTGACTGAAGTCTAACAGCTGTGGCTGCCATCTCCTTTCATGTTGACCCTAAAAGTTTAGAAGTTGTAGAAGTACTGCCAATAAATACTTTATGAGAGTTTTACAGAAAATCCRTGGAGATATTTTGCCAACAGATAAACAGGCTTGACTCCAACAGTTAATGGTGAGATGTTAATCAAAGAGTCTGTGTTGAAACATTTCTTTTCATTGTAAACTGATCAAGGCTCCTGSAGGACTAAAACCTCATTGTTACATTAATTATCTCATGTTACACCTTCAGCATGCAGCCAAACCAGCCTGGTGCTGTTTGCAGGCATGGAGCATTCTGGGTAGTGTAGTTTCCTAGCTGCTGTAGTTGAGAGAGAGCGCAATCACAGTCCTGCCTCCTGCCATTAATCATACTGACATGGTTATTAGGCCCTAATGGCAGCCGAGGGAATGCTTAAACCAGAGAGATGGTGATAATACTTACATACTGACATGCAGGACGGATATCAACACACACACACACACACACACACACACACACACACACACACACACACACAC
>NW_013953501.1:54817-57485 GCF_001266775.1 Austrofundulus limnaeus
GTTTTAAAATTATTTTATTGTTGCTTCTTTAATGAAAAATCAACAACAAACAAAAGAAAAAAAAAAAGAAGCAGCCGAACTAGCAATCCTCAACAACTTTTTAAAGAATCAGCCGAACTAGCAATCCTCAACAACTTTTTAATTTTTACACCAGGAGCTAAAGTTCTGTTTCAGGAAATCACATCCCCAGCAATCGGCAGTTGGATTAAGTTGTAGAAGAGTTCATACGCCACTAGTTGGCAGTGTTGTGCATATATTGTACACGAATTGTTGTTAGCTAGTAAGTGTCAAATTTAACTTATGCTTTAAAATTAGCTTCCGCTGCATTTTGTATGACAAAAGTGCTTTTGAAGTTGCAGAGCTAAATATTTTTATTAGCATTTTAGAAATTGTGGAGCTAATTTTTGGATTAGTGCTGCCCACCACTGGACACGAGGAAATGTCACGAGGGTTAATTTTAGTCCTAAAGATCAGCTGCGTATCACCCGCTGCCAACAGAGAAGCAGTGATGATGTGTTTGTGTGCATTTATCTGTCAGAAAAATATCTCATAAAACATTGGATTCAATCTCGTAATATTATGAACTTAATCTCGTAATATATTGTGACTTTAATCTCGTAATATATTGTGACTTTAATCTCGTAATATTATGAGTTTAATCTCGTAATATTACGACTTTAATCTAGTAATATTATGATTTATTCTCATAAAACTGACTTTATTCTCGTAATATTATGACTTTAATCTCATAATATTACAACTTTAATTTCGTAATATATTATGACTTTAACCTTGTAATTTTAGGACTTTATTCTCGTAATATTATGACTTTAATGTCATAATAATGATAAAAAACTTGTAATGTGGCCCTAATACTCCATCGTATAATTGCCATGCATTATTGGTGTTATTTTATCCAGTGTCACCAGATGTGCTCTGTATAAGTCTTAGACTTTAGATCAGAGGTGGCCTAAACTGGCCCACCAAGTCAGTTTGGGCCTGCCAGCAGTGGCCCTGGTTAGGTTGTAATCTCTTGTAGAAACACTGTGTTTTCATTTAGTCACCCATGGCCCAATGGCTACTTAAGAGGCTGTAGTGCAGATAATCTTTACTCATCATGCTAACTTTATCTTTGAATTATATTAAAATTAAACATGAAAAATAAGTAACTACAATGCACATTTAGATTTAGTGTAGATTTGCACACTTTATAAGATCAAACATACTCATATTTTATCAATTTATGAAATGTCCCATGAGCCTTTGGCGCCTGAGCATATGTCAAACTTTCTCTATGGGCACAGTCTGAAAAAACAAACAGAATAAAATCATGGGCACTGCCTGCTTGCCAAATCATGAACATATAAAAGGACTTTAAAAATATGTATGATATTATTGCATTTGTCCCCCAGCCCCCGTATAGACGTTCATTTTGGCCCTGTTGGGGAAAAGGTTTGGGCAGCCCTGCTGTAGATGGTGTTAAGATATTTTGAAGTGAACATTAGGTATTGTTCCCTAAAGTTTGTCGTGTCTGCAAAGCCAGATTTACTCTGGACTCTTATCAGTTCATACCTTCACCTCAGTGTGGACAGAAGAGCCAGATCTATGGACAAACTGGACATAAAGAGATTTAAAATGTATTTTACAAAGTCTGTGTGACCGCTCYCCATTGCTCAGCTCAGCCAGCAAACGTCGCCGAAACGTCAGCCGGCAGAAATATCCTGTGATAACAAGCAGCTGTTGTCCTCTGAGGTCTGGCTGCACTCTCTGAACACTAAGATGTTTTTTTCTCTCCCTCACCTGCTCGTCTCTGGCTCGGGCCTCGGCTGCTGCAGCTGCTTTGATGTGCAGCTTCTCCTGAGGGGCTGTGTGCTTAAATTGCTTTTTCTTTAGCTGTGAGAGCAGGGCTGCTTCATTGTTGGAGGGCAGGTCCCCAACTGTCCTGATGACAAAATTGCACAGGAAGAGGTGGAAGACCACACGCTAGCTCCACCTCTGTTTTCTTCATTTAGTCAAACATCTTTAAGGAACTCTGTTCATTTGCTGAGCCCTGTCCTGTTTGTTGGTAAAGGTCGATGAAGGGTTAAAAGCAGCTCTGTTTGCAAACACTCTAACATCAGTGAACCACAACTCAATGTTTGCTTCATTTGGGTTCGTTTTTTAGTTTTCTCACAATTTTGAATCACCAACTTGTTTCCAACAGTCTCAGCTGGTGAGATTCTACATTAGGATTTAGAAAACAACAATGACTTGCTTTAAAAACAACACGCTTTCTGTTTAAACTTCAGCGTTATGCTTGCCTCAAGTGTTCATACCCTACGGGCCCTGTACAGGGCCAGCAGATGACGTCATTCATTGTTGTTTGCTAAAGTAGGTGTGAAACATATTTTCCCCAAAAAAAATTTAAGTCCTCACAAAAGGTGTCTTTAATGTTTTTAAAATGAGTCGCCAAATTATTTTTGGATAAATATTTATGATTTTAGAGTAAACACTTGAAACAATAAACACTTGTAAGTTACTTGAACCGTCGCAGACCGTTTCAGTATCAGGAAGTTCTCTGCCTCTGTTACTGTGCAAGTTTGGCTCCATACCCCTCCCTTTGGTCTCTTTGAAAAGATGAAGCTCTCATAAATTCAGGGATATATCTTGACACGGTGTTGCTCTTTGT
>NW_013953501.1:58201-60166 GCF_001266775.1 Austrofundulus limnaeus
AGTTTTACTTTTAAACTGTAAGTGTATTTAATTTAGTTATACTGGTTATGATAGTTTAGTTATGATGTCAATACAATAAAAATTAAACCAAAATTTAGATTAGAATAATAATCATTTTGATCCATACATTGGTAATGTGTGACTGGGCCTCGTGTCACTTTATGTTCAACAAACTGGGCCCTGAGGTCAAAAAGAACCCCTGCTTTAACCCATTCTGGCAAAACAAGTTGGAATGAGCAAAGAAAGAAGTGCAAATAATGTGAAAATATAGATTTTCACCATAATTGAGATGAAAGTGTTTGGGGCGAAATTATCTGCTCCTATTCAGCCAAATGTTTCAGAACTCACTGGTCTGAGCTTCACAGGGCAGAYGGACAATGATCGAAGGATTCTGCCAAAACAACCAAAGAGTTCTGTAAGGCAAAGAAGTGAAATGTTCGGTAATGACCAAGTCAATCATCTGACMTCAATCCTATTGAGCATTTCACTTACTGAAGACAAAGCTGAAGGAAAATGCTCCAAGAAGCAGCAGGAACTAAAAACAGGTGAAGYAGAGGCTCTGCTGATGTTTGAGCCTTCAAGCTGGAACTGACTGCAAAGGATTTGCAACCAAAGATTCAAAAGTCAGGGGCGGGGCCACAGGGGCATTGGCCCCTACTGAAATTTGATTGGCCCCCTGAAGTGCCCCTGTCCTGTTACTCAACTGTCCTTTGCCCAAGAGTGACGATGCTGGGTGCAGTTCCACGTCTAAACACTAGAGGCGGTAATGAGCCAAATAGAAAAGTCCAACATGAATCAAACTGACAGAAGTATTTTTCTTTTCTTAAAATTAGAAAAATCCTTTAGAAAAGCATTTAACTCACAAATGTTGGCTGGGTTATCTCAAATGTTGTGTGTTTGAGAGGATTTTATCTATGTACTGTAAAAAGCATGTAAAATTGGTAAGGAGAATTTACAGTGCAAGCTGTTTTAAAATTACATTACAAGTGTTTAAGTGCAAATCACTGGTTTTGGTGTGGCGTATTTACCAGTCACGCACTTAAACACTTGTAATGCGTGACTGGTAAATACACCACACCAAAACCAGCGATTTGTGCGCAAAGACGCTGAATAAATACTTCTACGAATATTGTGGCCCCTTGATGGCCCCTTACTCAGAAAAATCCTAGATCTGCCACTGTCAAAAGTGAAAGTTATGATTGTTAATTTGTCAATTTGTCCTGTTACTTTTGGTCCTTTAAAAAGATGGGAGGCACATGTACAGACAGTTGTAATTCAGACACAGTTCAACTGATTTGGATGTAAATACATTCAACTTAAATCTGAGCATTTACAGTTAAAGCACAGCTTGTTTGTTTCATTTCAAATCCATCCTGGTGGTGTTTACAGCCAAAACATGTCCCAAACTACCTYTAAATCCTAGTTTTAAATGAGGACAAAGATTGGGTTGTAAAGTGMTTTGATCAAGCCTGGTTGGCTACAGAGGTGCTGTATAAGTACAGCTCATTTACCATTTAGGCAGTTTAGCTACAAATATCCTGTTTTACAGTGWAAGAAAGGAGACAGAAGCTCTCAAATGTCTGAACATAAATTTAGTCMAAAACAGATTTCAGCCTGAGGTCAACATGATTGATACAGTCATTAGAAAACAATGGAATCCACAAAGATATCACTATCTCTGATAACCTTACTCGTCAGCCTCCAGGAAACGCACATTCTGAAGAGTAAAAATACACAAACTGGTGTAAAAAACACACACACTGCGTGTAGAGAATCTTTAAAAATCCATAAAGCTGATAAAGCTCATCTGCTTCTCCCATGACCCTGCCAAGGTTGAGGGAGCATGTAGGGAGATTAGAGGATGGTCCGAGCACCTGAAGTCATATCAGAGTGTGTGTGTGTGTGTGTGTGTGTGTGTGTGTGTGTGTGTGTGTGTGTGTGTGTGTGTGTGTGTGTGTGTGTGTG
>NW_013953501.1:61882-66468 GCF_001266775.1 Austrofundulus limnaeus
AAAACAAAAATCAGATTTGTAATTGTTTTTCAAGCTTTACCCCAGACTTGAATACAGTAAATTAAATGTGGAACAATTATTGAATTGTACAACACAAGCAGAGCTTTGTCACTGAATAACTCTGACTTTATACAGTACTCCTGTAGATTTAGATATTTTTGTTCTTAAATAATGTACGTGAGGTCTCCATGTCAGCTTATCCATGATGACAACCAGAAATTTCACCTCACTGACTTTACAGATGTCAGTACCATCCACTTTAAATGAGAAATCAACAGTTGTGATCCTGTTACTTAATATCATAAAATGTTTTATCCAAATTTAATGACAATTTGTTTTGTTGAAACCAATTTTGTATTTTCTCAAATTCTTTCTGTACAATCTCAAACATTTTTTACATCTTTATCCAAACAAAAAAAAGTATCATCAGCAAATAAAACACATTTGAAAAGTCCTGACACATTTACTGTCATTTACATATAAAACGAATAAATTGGGTCCCAGTACAGAGCCCTGAGGGACTCCACATGTGATWCAAGTTTAGATCTTACACCATTTATCTGTACAAACTGTTTCCTATCTTTCAAATAACTGGATACTCATTGTAGTGCAGATCCTCTAATACCATATTTAATTTTTCAAGAAGAATACTGTGATCAATTGTGTCGAATGCTTTCTTTAAATCAACATAAATACTAACACAGTACTGTTTTTGATCAATAGCAGTTGTTATTTGCTCCAYAAAWTCCAGAAGARCCATTGATGTGGAATTTTTATCTCTAAACMCAAACTGACTATTACTTAAAATRTKSTKYTYKWYRAWKWWYTTCTTCTTMTTMTTMTTTTCTTTGCACCTGCCTATAGGAYGGGATTTGTTCAGCTGGAGAAAACACAGGAGCTGGGCTTTGTTAACTGGAGCCAAGGGGCCATGCAGATTTAGTCATTCACAGAGTGACAGAGCTCACACAGCCAAATGGGAAATGTGCTAACTGACAACAGCTGTCATTAATGCGACACTGACAGAGCCGAAATGTCCTGCGAATGATATAAATCGAGTTAATGAATTCCCCTGACGAGACCCCCAGAACCTGGAGCTCRCCAACAACAACAAAAACTAAGTCATTAGCGTGTTTCTACAGAATTATCAGAACAGACTGAGTGAAATGTGCCAAAAATCTGTAGCATACAGCATGTAGCAGTAATGAGTTCTCTGTGTGCACTGCTGTTMTTTTCAGTCAACCTTCAAAACTGCTCAAAGGCAAACGAAGAGCATCGTCTCACATGTTTCACAGACATCCTGCTAAAACCTACAGCAAACTAAATCTGACAGCAGCCCTGACTGACTGCAGGAGGAACACGACAAGCTGAACGCCTGCTTTACCTCCTCTAATCACACTCTGCCTGTTGGCTGTTTGGGGCACAGCAGGGAGTGTACAGTGGGGATTTCAGAGGTTTCCCAGTGAGACCTGGTTTCTGTTGGAGCTGGAAATAACACAATGCTCAGCCAGTCAAAATATGGGGAAAAATACATAGAAACATCCAGAGCATGGTTGGTCTTTACAAGGTTCAAGTAACATATATGGACCTGTAATAAAAACATAGGGCTCACCTAAATAAAGTGGGATAGGTCATTAAAAGACCTTTATGTCAGGTTTGGCTTTTTAACTCCGCCAACGGCAAGGAGATGATGTTTTTGGTTGCGTGTGTCGGTCTGTCTGTGGACAACATTACTCAAAAACCTGKGGACGGATTGTCTTGAYATTTACATCACATGTGGGTACTGTCCCAATGAACACCTTTAAATTTTGGTGATGTTCCGGATCACGATGCGGATACAGAATTTTTTTCTATTAATCCTCTGAGATCGGCAAAGCTGTGATGCTTTCACAGGGCTTCTGTAAAAAACAGTGAGAGCGTTCAGTGGTCATTTGAACTGGATTACACTGCACGAGCTTCAAACTTTATAAAAGTAAAGTTAAAACCAGATTTTATGATGAATAAGTCTTGCCATAATGTGCACATTTTTACGCATTTTGTGCACATTTAGAGAAGGTCTTCTGACCAGGAAGTGCGTGAMTGCACCATGAAACCCATTTTTCCCATTTCCTCAAACACACCACATTGTCRTAGACTTGTACACAGATCGATGAAGAACGRGGAAGWGGAGTGATGCGCTCAGGTGCGGTGGACTTCAGACTCGGAGGTTGTTTGTTTGTTTGTTCATTTTTATTATTTAAATGAGACCAGGGGCGAGGTCATGTTTTCGGTTGCACTGACCCACTCGCTTCATGAGCCGACTGCACCAGGAAGCACTTTATAAAGAGAGTCAAACCATTACAAACTCATACAAGACATGGGTTTTTACGATGTAAAAACAAGTGTGCATTGCCATGTAGCATAACATTGCAGCATGGCTTTGCCTGCAGCAATGGACTTGCAGAATGAACTGTGACCAAGTACAAATGTGTTTTCTATACCAGCTTGTGCCTGTCAAGTCACCAGGTGTTTGTAATAAGGGTAATTGTGTGACAATATGAAGTTTGTAGAGATTTTCTATTAATGTTGCTTTAGCTGGGATTTGAACCCTGTTGTCCCACATAAAAGTCCATGGCATTGAGCATTAGGCCATTGGAGCTGTGGCCAAGGGTGGTGCCAGGGGTCGGTTTGTATGTGTGCAGAAAGAGGCCACATTGCCAATACAATTATTGACACAAAACTGCATAATATTACAACAATAGAGCAGTATTAAGACAACATTATAGTAAAACATCAAAATACAATAATATTAGTATTGTAACCACTGAACTATTGAGATCAAATATTATTCAACTATGGTTCAGTACTGAGTAGATACAGCAGGGGGCAGTATTGGACCAATACAAGGCTCTATTGACTCCCATTATAAATTATTAAACATTAATATTTCAAAAACTATAAGTTGTACAGGCACCAAAAGGCATAGCCATCATTTGGCACAGGAGCTTTACAGATATAAATTAGAATGGCAGCTCTAGGACAAAGTATGCAGGAGGAGAAGCATGGCAAGGTGGAGATAACTTGGATGGGAAACTAATCACAACAGACGTCTGTTTTATCCCCTGACAAGGAGATAAAACAGACGTTTTACATGGTGAAATGTGACTGTTGAGTTTGACCATGAATAACGTAGGGTGACCAGTCTGTCTTTATTTTTTTCACATTGGACTCCACTTAGAAGAAATCCCGTGCATACTGCTGCTTAAATGTTCACTACGTCAGAACTTATTCAACAAATGTGTTTCCATCTCTGCTTTTGTGCATTAACTCTTACAGGATGGAGGAAATTGGTCTTGGTGGAGGTTTGCACTCTCCGAGTGCTTCTAGTTTCTAACTCATGTTTGTCTTAAAAGGCTTTTGCTTTTCTTTTTTGTTTTAATGGACAGAAGCAGTGGTCCTTCAGAGAGACAAAATACACTCTTCAAAATGACTGGATTTCCTTCAGACAGTCACATTATCAGTCTTCTGATGGATCCTGCTGAGTGTGACTCACAGCAGATAATAAAAACAGCTCTGATGGTGGTTTCCATCAGGAAACCTGCAGATCCTGTGTGACCATGTCATCTAAGAACAGGTACTCTGCCAGGGTAAATTGAGGGGGTACAGGTCAATCAAAAACTGGTCCTAGGTCACTAATCTGACCATGGAGGGCTCTCTGTTCCCTTTCTAAAGATAAGCTACTTCCTCTGCTTCACTTGCTATAAGCTGATGTTACCAGAGAGACGACGGTGAAAAGATGGAGCCTAAATCAGATCAGCTGGTGCACTGCAGGGCTGCTGGTGGGTCTACAGGCTGGATCAGAGCCCACTGTAGATACCTGAGCCACTGCTGTGATAAGACCCTGTCTGTCCGGACCTGTAGTGTGCCAGCAGCACACAGCACCAGGTGAAGTACATCTGGAAGAGAGAGGACACCATCTGGTCCAGTTCACCTTCAAGCTGCAGAGACCAAAGCTCTCTGGTTTCCCACCCCTGCCTCGGATCACACAAATCATCCAGGGTTCACACGATGTTCAGGTGATGGATCTGAACCAAAGTATACCCCACAATGTTACCGCTGCTGCCTAAAATGTGGCTTTCAAGTTGAAWACAAACAAAAATATTTAATTTACAGACCTAACATTTGTTAAAAGTGACACATTAACATCAGAGGGTAAACCAAATTTATGTTGTGATAAAAAGGGACAGATTTGGAGCTGTTTTGGTTAAACACTATAAATGTTTTAATGCGTGATCTCCTTCACATTCAGCGTGAGATCTTGTGAACTGTGTAAAGTAAGATTTTACATTCAGGATATCAGCTGTAAGTCGAGCTTTAACAAGCCTTCAACTTGTAAACAGCTGTAATCAGTTGCTCAAACTTCAAACCAAACTTAAACGAGCAGCTCATTCAAGCCAGCTGTAAAAGATTTAAATCATTAACGTACATTCACAGTTTGCTTACAGACCTCATGATAAAACATGTTCAGCAGGGATGGAAGACTCCAGACCGGCCTTAATTTAATTATCTTAGGTCTTATGACATTTTTTTGTCATAGCACTGGCAATAAT
>NW_013953501.1:66960-68413 GCF_001266775.1 Austrofundulus limnaeus
CTGAAAATGTGTATCAATGAATGGCTGCATTTAATAACTTAAATATTAGTTTATGACAATTATTAGTTTATTAACAAGAAGTAGTTTTGGTTGATTAACTAACTACTGTTCCATTATTTTTTTTGCTTTTTGTGGAGTACATGAAAAATAAATAATAAAAATAAATCATAATGTCCTGAAATATTTGTTGAAATCTAAACATTCGGCATTTGCCTCTGTCTTGAAAGGTCTGTTCTTAGAAGGTCTGGTCTTGGAAGGTCTGGTCTTAAAAAGGTCTGGTTTTAGAAGGTCTGGTCTTGGCATAGTCTTACAAGGTTTGTTCTTGGTCTGGGAAGGTCTGGTCTTGGTCTTACATGGCCTGGTCTTGGAAGGTCTGGTCTTGGTCATAGTCTTAGAAGGTCTGGTCTTGGTCTTAGTAGGTCTGGTCCTGGGGGGTCTGGTCTTTGTCTTAGATGGTCTGGTCTTAAAATGTCTGTTCTTGGTCTTGATAGGTCTGGTCTTGGAAGGTCTGGTCTTGGTCTTAGATGGTCTGGTCATGAACGGTCTGGTCTTAAAAAGGTCTGGTCTTGGGAGGTCTAGTCTTAAAAGGTCTGGTCTTAGAAGGTCTGGTCTTGAAAGGTCTGGTCTGGTTTTAGAAGGCCTGTTCTGTCTTGGAACAATGGTTCTTGACTCCATCCCTGATGATCAGTAAAAGACACCACCTGTTTATAACACACTAAGTTACTTTATTCAGCCAAATTATAGGATTGGACCCGACTGGTCAGTTTTCTGATACAGAGACTAAAAAAACCTCCTTTATGCTGAAGAGTAGAGCAGAAAATTTGTTTATTTTGGGAAGATTCTAAACTTAGACGTGTGACAATGGAAGCATTAAAATGCTTCAATAATTGTTTTTAATCATGTGTAGTCCTCTGAACCATTGATCCTGAGGTGTCTGATGAGTCCAGACCTAACAGAAGACTACTCATCTCCATCTTCACAGCTTTGTCACATTTCTGATTTACTCTTGTGAGTTCCTCAGCAGTCCAACATCTCTGAGCACCTGTTTCAGGAGCCTGAATGTGACAGAGCTGCAGAGACAAATTAACCAGTGAAACAGTCAGTCCAAACTCGGTAACACTAAACAGATTACTGCACTTTGAAGTTCCAGTTTGCAACTTTACTAGTTTTACACTTCTGTAGTCTACTTCAGTTGATTCTGTTGTGTTAGCACATCGTATATTAAACTGTTTGTTAGGTGAAATAATCAAGTGATGTTCGCATTACAGTTGCAATATTATTAACAATTTTAATGTTGCTGATGTAAAATCAAATGTTACTGAACAATGGCTGTGAGAATGTATTATTAAGTTCTCTATGTATATACAGCGGGTAAAATAAGTATTGAACACGTCACCATTTTTCTCAGTAAATATATTAATAGAGGTGCTAATGACATGAAATTTTCACCAGA
>NW_013953501.1:75454-77187 GCF_001266775.1 Austrofundulus limnaeus
AAATTAGTTGTTCCAAAACAGCACTCTTTAATTATACTAATGATTAGTGCGGCTTCAAGTATAGTAAAGTATGCTTAGATTTAGTATACTTAGTATAATATTTTTTCACCTGGGAGGTCTTGCTGGTTTAAATGTATAAATATTTATAAAGTCATACAAAGGTCAATAGATTACATCCAAGTCTGGTTTAGGTATTGACTAAAGATTATTTTAATGAAACTGTATCTTCCTGTTAAAGACCATAGGTCTTGCAGTAGGGGGCACACGTAGACTGGTTTCTAACCACCACTGGGTCCCCTCCCATAATGAACTGACACACAGCAGACTGGGAATGCTTTATGTGCCAGTRAATGGGGGACCGTTGGCCGACAGGAGGTCTTTTGAAATCCCTTTTGGGACCGAAACAAAAGACTAACGGCTTAACGAACAACACACTAGGCGGCAATTTTCAAAACACCCACGCTTCAAGCTTATTGGCTGCAGGGAGACACAGAAGCAACCAATAGTCTTGCTGCAGGATTTAAAGGAGCCAAACAGGCTGGTTAGACCTCTCCGTTCATTTGCTTTCACACACCGTTGCTCACTCAGAAGTCATCACTCTGCCAGACACAACTGAAAGGCRTTTGTAATCCCTGGGATCTTCATTCATATCCTGCACGACGGCAGTTTTAACGGTGCCGCTTCCAGCAAATAAAGCCTTGGAAATTGAAATCAATAGTAATAAATCAGCATAATAAGCATCTGGGCTGAAGTTGGAGGGGGTAAAAAGGCACACTGTTTGACATTTATGAGGAGAACTCTTAATCCTTGGATCCACTAACAGCGAGACCAGCCCGAGTGACTGCAAATCATGGCCATCAAAGTCCAGAGAGCTGACCCTGCACCTGCAGCAGCCGCGGGCTCGTAATTACAAGCCTGCGCTGAGACGTAAAACTGATGAAAGCCGACGGGGAAATATCTATGTGAAAGTTACATTCCGTTCATTATTTTATCTCTGCAAAACAACAAACCAGAGCACCTTCAGCACAAGGTCACAAGCCTCAGAGTGGATCGGAAAAAACAATCTTTTAACCAACGCTACAGATGAATCAGTGGAGGCGTTCTGAGCAACCATCTCATTGGTTTTATTACAGCAARCTGAGATCTGATTTACTGCGACAGAGGGAGAACAACTAATAAACGGGGAGAAACGAGTTTTGCAGCCGTGAAGTTAGATTAATGACGCCGCTCTTCTCCTTTACTGGCTCGTCGTGCAGTGAACTACGGATAAACCCGACGCCAGCGGGCCCTGAGCATGCTCCCAAACTGCCAGCACCAACAACAGGAGCTGCAGAGGACAGAGTGCTTGTGACGGGGCTGGGATTGAGAGGGCAGCGAGGAAGGACACGTGTGTGTGTGTGTGTGGGTGGGTGGACGGGTATTTCATGACATATGAGGACCATTTCAAGACAAAACACCTACATGTAGGGACCTACTGGTACATATGAGGGCCTAAGGGGAGTTCCAGTTTGGTTTAAAAGCCATTGGTAGTGTGAATTGAGTTTAGATTAGTTTTAGGGTACGGGTCAGGATTAGGCTATTGAAATTAATGGAATTCAATTGAATGTCCCCATATGCATAGGTGGACACAGCTGTGTGTGGGGGGGGGGGGGGAGGAGTTGTTTTTGGTGACATTTGGGGGCAATTTTAAGACAAAATGCCTACATTTGGGGACAACTGGTGCATTTGGGGAC
>NW_013953501.1:78047-79319 GCF_001266775.1 Austrofundulus limnaeus
CACACACACACACACACACACACACACACACACACACACACATGATCTTGGAGCATGAAGACACGAAGGAGAAAAAACTGCAACTGGGTCAAAAACACAACTAATCCAATACAGGAGACAGGAAACACTGAGGTGGTGCAGCAAAACGACAAGATGAGACACTTCATGGCTTTTCTTCTTGACCTGTGTGAGTGGGTATTTTGTGAAATAAGTGGGCCATTTTTTTCCAACAATATTTTTATTGAATTTTTTACAGATATATCTATCATATTACCAATACAGTCAACAAGACCAACCAACACCCTCGTAGATACACATCTGCATAAATTTCACTAAGTACACAGGAGATAATAGCCCACTGCAGAGGGTCACATGTTTGACATTATGGTCTGACATTAATCATGACTTTAGTGTCTTCTTTGGCTTGAGATAAGTCCACTTCTTTAACAAAATTCAGGAAGGGTCTCCAAATACTCTCAAATATTTCACTTTTCCCTTTTTGGAGATATACGTTCCAGAGGTAAAGTCTTCAGCTTGTGCCTGATCCATTGTTTGATATATTGACTGTTGTTTTCTTCCAGAATAATGATATCAGTCTTTTAGCTTCTAATAGACAAATATCAATCAACAGTTCTTATGAGGGCCATTTTAAAACAAAACACCTACATGTGAGGACATTATTACCTATGGGGACCTAAGGCCGGTTTGGTTTAAAAGCCATTGGTGGGTTGGGGGTTGGGTTTAGGACCAAGGTGTAAATGAGTTTAGGTCAGGTTTTGGCTCAGGTAGGACCTGTGAGGTTAGCCTTCGGGTAGGGGGTCAGTGTTAGGCTGCAGAAATTCAACGGAAGTCAATGGAATGTCCGCATATGTATAGGTGAACACAGTTGTGTTGTTGTGTCAGAAACACAAGCTTGTGTTTGTCCTGCAGAACTCATTAAAACTAAGGCAGAGAAAATGTACAAAGCACCACGCTAACTTTGAGCTCAYAGGTCAAGTTGACAGAATGATTGTCCTTTTTGTGTCGGCTGACCGCGGATTTACACTACRTGYGTCTCCGYTCCRCTGCGCTGCGGTACRCAGTTCGCAGCTTTTAGTTTGTGCCCCAATTTATACATTGTCCGCTGCGCTCAGCTCTGGTCTGGTCCGACAGACAGAGGAGGGAGGGTGTTTAGGAAGGAGATTGCGCAATAAATCCACTGATAAAAGTGGAAGTCAGAGCAAAAAAATAATTAATTCTGTGAAAGACGAACTCCAAACAGCTGAAAACAAC
>NW_013953501.1:86248-89035 GCF_001266775.1 Austrofundulus limnaeus
TAAAATATTAATTCCCAACTATTACCAGTTCAAATTTGGTAACAGTAGCATACAATATGARTATTTGAGACATAGTACAATCCAGCATGTCTCATTTGCATATTTGTACACATGTACAGTATGTCCAAACTGTACAGTTTGTCTAAAACACTGTAATTTATAAATACTTCAACACAGGGACTTCACTCTGGGCTCAAATTAAAGATAAAACCCCCACAAAACACATTCTACCATCCATATTTACTCACAGCATGATTAAATTAAAATATATATACTAATGTTCAGAAATATTTACACCAACTGGAGTACATTCAGATGAATATCCACCAATAAACAGCCAAAACAAGAATAAACAAATATATCCTTATTTCTTTCAAAGCATTAACATTTCACACAGCTTATAAAACCACCAGCAGTGAAAAAATATTTGTTTTTCACTCACATTTGATGCATATTTGTCCTCAAATATAACGAAATTTGCGACTCAAAATGGCCGACAGGAAGTGTTTTTATCCAAACTTTTTTTCTTCTCCTGGCCACAAAAATCACTCTTCCATGTCTTGAAGCACTCAAAACACTTAATAACAAATATATTTTCATCTTATCAGCAGGTTTAGTCAGATAACTGGTCAAAAACTGATGGAAAACATTTTCCCGTGGGCGTAGCTTCCTTTGTTAGCTTAGCAGGACTGTCTAAATATGGCGACCTACTCTGTGTTTACCTCATCCGTCACTAAACAAAGTCCCCACCCCCTCAATATAAACACCAAATGAAAGGTACGGTGATTGGCTACACAGCTGTGGCATCAGAACGAAGCTCGGAGCTGAATGGCCGATTCTACTGTCAATCAAACCCAGGAAACCGGAAGTTGGTCACTTCTTATATATTATTGGCTCTGGACAGGCGATACTTGAACCCAGTTGGTCAAATGAGGCGTCAATCGAAAGAGGAGGGCCCAGACGGCCATTTTGATGCACTGAACACGGACACAGGACGAATGGAAACACAGAAACGACATTACAAAATAAAACGAAACAAAAACGGCACGCGGGTGTTCCTCTGAATGTTATCTGGCTAAATTAATGTATTTGTAAAGTTTACTTGTGTAAAATAAACTGAATAGTTTTCAGTTTGTATTTCTTTAGAATTATGATCATGATAGCTNAATTTCCACCAATAAACAGTCAAAACACAAGAATAAACAAATATATCCTTATTTCTTTCAGAGCATTAACATTCCACACAGCTTATAAAACCACCAGCAGTGAAAAAATATTTGTTTTTCACTTATATTTGGTACATATTTGTCCTCAAATATGACAAAATTAGCGACTCAAAATGGCCGACCGTAAGTCTTTTTATCCAAACATTTTTTCTTCTCCTGGCCACAAAAATCACTCTTCCATGTCTTGAAGCACTCGAAACACTTAATAACAAATATATTTTCATTTTATCAGCAGGTTTAGTCAGCTAACTGGACAAATAAGGCTGGAAAATGTTTTCTTGTGAACGTAGCTTCCTTCATTAGCCTAGCACGACTGCCTAAATATGGTGACCTACTTCGTGTTTACCTCCTCCGACACTAAACTAAGTTCCCACCCCTTCAATATATACACCAAATGAAAGGTACGGTGATTGGCTACACAGCTGTGGCATCAGAATGAAGCTCGGAGCTGACTGGCCGATTCTACAGTCAATCAAACCCAGGAAACTGGAAGTTGGTCACTTCTTATATATTATTGGCTCTGGACAGGCGATACTTGAACCCAGTTGGTCAAATGAGGCGTCAATCAAAAGAGGAGGGCCCAGACGTCCATTTTGATGCATTGAACATGGACACAGGACGAATGGAAACACAGAAACGACATTACAAAATAAAACGAAACAAAAACAGCACGCGGGTGTTCTGCTGAATGTTAACTGGCTAAATGTATTTGTAAAGTTTACTTGTGTAAAATAAACTGAATAGWTTTCAGTTTGTATTTCTTTAGAATTATGATCATGATAGCTGCCTTCTGGTTTAATTTACACATCTGATCAYTGCAGATAATAGAAATGCATCAGTAATTGATTTGTAATCACATAGCTGACCTCAGAAGTGGAAGCTAACTGATAACTGAGGCGCTAAAGGGTTCCAACCTGTAACGCCACGTAGGCTGCTGAGAGCAGAGCAAGCTTTGCACTGTGGAGAGCATCTAGACTGCAAATACACTTCATACTTGTTTTCAGACAAAAATCTTTAAATTCAACAAATGAAGAAAATGCTCATCGGCAAGACTAAAATAATGCCACATGTCTCAAAGCTAGTGCCCAGGAGACCCTGTAAGTGCCTTTAAAGAAAAAAACAGATTCAGCTCTGTGATGGCTGTACTTAAAGGGACCTGGTGGATCTGTGGGCGTTACAGAGAAGTTATCAGCTTCACACAAAACTAAATCTAAAATCAGGAGAGCGTGCACCTCATATGCTCTCATGGGAAACAGAAAGTACCTCCTCCTCACACTTCAGGCTTTTATCAGGATGTAACAAAAATAACCGGAGGCCTCATATACACACACACAGGTTGTGTTGTTCCACGCACCAGTTTGGAAAACAAATGCAGAAAGTATCTGATTTTAAAGGGATCCCCAATTAGTTGTAACATTAGACTTTATTTTATAAACATATATTTTAAATGTAAAATAAAGACTGTAAAAATACTGTAGGATATTTAGTTTTTTATCATTTTTAAACTAAAACTTTAAAAATATATTACACGGACGGGGCCATTTTGTTTACACGCAAAGCA
>NW_013953501.1:89784-95395 GCF_001266775.1 Austrofundulus limnaeus
AATCGGGGATCCCTTCAACGTTTCAAGTCTTTGTTTTAAACTAAACTTTAAACAAGGAACATAACATAAATCAAATGGTTAAAAGCAGATTCCTCATTTTCCTGCATCTGTTCACCTTTCCTGCATCACAGGAAGATGTGCAGAAACATACATGGGCATCATTTGATAAATGTGAATATTTTTATGCAAACACACTTTCAAACTGTGTCATTGCACCAACTGGCTGTGTTCACACTGCAGGCTAATATAACCCAAATCCCTTTTTTTTTTCATGACAGTCTGAGCGTGACAAATCTGACAGGCCTTATTGAATCAGATACATACCTGATTCAATACCACAGAGACTGCAGTCTGAATGCTTGTGTTACATTTCCTCAGTGAGGTAGGGGTGAACGGATCAATCCAAGTAATYAAAATACTGATATCAACCTCATGCTGTTTAAATCTGTAGCTCCACAYGTCTGCAGCTACMGTTGCTTTGTTTTTGTTCTTTTAATTTTCCRTGTTCTGGATGACTRAGAATCCACAGAAACCTATGATGGTAACATTGGTCTTGGACCATATCACTRGTAAAGTTACTGGATTGATATTAGTGGCTTTGTTTCAAAAACAGATTCTACACAGGAGCATCTGACTAGAGGATGGTTCACATATAAACAGTGAACTAAACAAACAACGTCTGATGATTATTTAATTGGATCTGATTGAACAACTTCAGAATCCACATGATAACGATAGTGGCGCAACAATACATGTATCTGTATCGAACTGTTCAATTGAATTGAACCCTGAGACCACCGGACCAAATTGTGAATTTTCAGTATCCTTGAACTCCTAGCTACCAAGTAGCACCTATACTTCTGTAAACAATGAGCTGAATGTGACATCACGTCACCTTCTGTTTACAATAGTCAGAACTGAGCTTTAAGACCTGCAGTGTGTACACAACCTGAGATACATGAGGGTCCTGGCCTTTTAGATCCAACATGAATTATCCAGTAAAACATGTCTGATTCCACCATAATAATAATAATAATACATTTATTTGTGTAGCACCTTTCAAAACCCAGTTACAAAGTGCTTTACATCATATAGTAAAATCAAAACACATAAGAACATAGAACAAATAAAAATAAAACGAGCCTTAGGACCCAAAACCAACACCTCTGTTTTATTATTGTTTAAGAATAAAAAATTATTTGACATCCAGACCTTAATATCAGTAAGACAARAACTTAWGATGTTTAGAGSAGACAGATCAGAAGGACCAATGGTATATTTGKGTATCATCTGCATAAAAGTGGAAAGWGACATTATATTTGCGAATGAYTTGACCAAGAGGTWACATGTAAATMGAAAATAGCAGTGGGCCAAGAACTGAACCTTGTGGAACGCCACAAGTAAGTTTTAACAATTCARAAGAACTGYTACCAATTGATACACAGAAGAACCTATCATTTAAATAAGATTCAAACCAGTTCAGAGCAGTTCCACTCATACCCACAGAGTATTGCAKGCGACTGATTAGGAKGCTATGGTCAACCGTATCAAATGCAGCTGATAGGTCTAGCAAAACCAGGATTGAACAACAACCAGCATCAAAGTTCATTCTTATATCACTATCACATCAGAACCATACTTGTTACTTGTTACAAGTCAAGCTTGATGGTGGAGGAGATGGTTTGGGTCTGGCTCTTTGCAGTGAGTCAACCAGGAAGTCCTCCTCTCTCAGATCCACACAACACGACCGCTGACAGATGGAATGTATATATGGACCAATAAATCAGAAGTTTTTGTCTCAGCTTCTCCTTCATAACAACAGACTGAAGAAAAGACCATAATACTGCAGTCGAGACCCTGATCCGTCCCACTATCACTTGTGAACAGATTTGTGAAGTTCTCTGCTCGGACCAAAGATCCATCCCTGACTTGTAAGGAACTTTCCTTTATGAGCTGGATGAGAACCATGGCTTCAGGCTTACTGAGCCTGATTCTGATCCAGTTTCATTTGCAGTGCACACTGAAGGTCACACTCTGAAGACAGCAACAGGAAAACTGTCAGTTCTTTTATTTTAAACTACGATTCTCCAATAATGTAACAAAACTCTGATTCTGAGAGTATCGACATAGAGAAGGAGTCTAGAAGGGTTAACGACACAAAGAAGGTGAGAATCTGCCAACTTGGCTGAAAAAGAAGAAAGTAACGGTTCTAGTGAAGAATGGGAAGAGGACAGATTGACTGGAGGATGAAAAACAAAGGAATGTCTGAGAAGCCTTCAGCTACACTCATCTCTTTGGTCCTCTCGGCTTTAATCAAAACTGGGAGGCCCCTGTGGGTGAAKCCGGGGGGCCCAGGAATGTCCCTGCCTGATTGAGAGAAGGTGATCAATCTGCTGCACAGATGCTCTGCTGCTCTGTGGCTAACGCAGACACCAACACACCCGAGGTGACAGATGAATTAAGAAACGCTCTGACAGCTTAGAAGTCACCGACTTTCCTCTTCTGCATAATAAACTGCAGSATGATCTCATTTCACTTTGCTCTTTTTCCTTTTCTCTGACTTCAGTTTGCTCTTCTTTGAACTGACTTCAGACTGTGTCGTGCCCGGGCAGCTTTGTGTTTCAGCAGCAAGCCTCAGCTGTCACTTCCCTCTCTTTTCTGCAGTTTCCTTTAGAAAACCTGAGAAAATTAAGTTCTATTTTGGTAAATCTGGCAAAATAGAAGAGAAAAAGACACTTTATTTTTCCTTTTTCAACCTCAATGGAGCCTCAAATATGTACTCACTAAAGTGCAGCCAACGAAAAATGTGCATTTGCTGATTTCTATTTTTTTTATATTTTTGTCYATTTTCTGTTGAAAAAGGGGGGAAAACAAGTGCTGCTCTTCATGCGGTACCTAGAAGCTCAGTGTTGCCAGCTCCGTGACTTTGCTGCTATATTTAGCAACTTCTCAAACTCCTCTAGCAACACTTTTACACAAAAAGCAACTAGCAACAAATCTAAACGCATTTTATGGTGTTACTGGAGGTTTTTGGAATTAGGGTTAAAGTTTTAATCTTGTTTCCAAGGAGAAGTTGGGGCTGCTTTGGATCCTTCCTCATCCCAAAGTCCGGACAGGCAGGTGAGTCCGAGCAGRAGACCTTCCTCCATTCATGACAACATTTACTGTGTGTCTAAAACTAGATAGCAACATAAAGCATCATTATACCAGAACTCAGAACTAACTGGAACAGATTTATTGTTTTGGGTGGCGGTCTGGGGACATGGGGGGCTCATTGCTGGGCCCGATGGATAGCCCTTTATCAGAGCTAAACAATAAAAAAATCTAAAGCTCCTTGCTGAACTAGCCTGGTAAAAACCAGACCCTCATCCTTCACTTTGCTTSATACGAGGGTCTGGACTCTCAGCTATAGAGAAGTGATACTTGCTGGAGGCGTGGCCTCTGCTGAAGTTTAAGGGCGTATTCACACCTGCAGCTAGTCCGATTTAATCTAACTCTAGTTCGTTTGTCTGGAAAGTCCGGTTTGTTTGGGGAGGTGTGAACACGTAATCGAACTCTGATTTGGACCAAAAAAGCGAACTCTGGTCCGTCTGAAAACCTAGGTCTCGGTTCGATTGAAACGAACTCTGGTGCGGTTTGATTACATGTGTGAATGCTAAGYGGATCAGAGACCGCTCCAAAAGCAGGAAGCGGACTATACCACATGACATTCTGAGTAATAAGAGTAATAAATGTACTTATATGGTGTAAATACCTCGCTGGACGACTGTATAAGGTGGACATCATGACTGTAACGTTACTATTGTTTGTTTACATTTTATGAAGWCRAAAGTTGCGCTCCATGTCTTCTTCTGAGGTTTTCATGTTGATTCCTTYAGTGGCTCTTGGTGCAGCGCCCCCACAGGTGAGAGCGGGAACAGGTTTAGTTTGGTTGAGAAAGTGCAGTATGAATTCAAACCRCACCAACAGAAAATGTAAACAAAGCTTGTAGTTTTGGTCCCCAATCGAACTGAGTTTACTGGATTATCTGGTGTGAATACGGCCTAAAATGATTGGATCAGTTGGCCGTGACGTATGTGTGCCAGCTCCACTGTGACGGAGGCTAAGCTAAGACGCTAACCGGAAATCTCATGTGCTGTAAACAACCCTACTGAGAGGAGAAATATACTGAGCCGAACGAGAAGGCAAGGGCCAGGCTAATGTTGAATCCTTTTTTTATAAGAATTTTTGTATGTCCAAACAACCCATTTGTAGATGGAGCCCCTTCCTCAAATATGGAGTCTATCATAAAACCATTAGGGGGTGCAGTGTAGGTCGGACACGTCTACATTCCTGCCAAATGCCATGTTGATTGGTGCAGCTGTTTTCAAGATACAGTTTTTTAAAAAATCACTGAAAATTTWAAAAAAAAAGAAGAAAGAAGTACAAAAACATAATTCCTGCTTTGCGTGCAGAGGTCATAATAMATCACTGCACAGAAAAAAGAGAGTTTCTTTTAACCAGTCCAGCCTGGATAGAGGAGGAGGGCTGGAACTGTGATATTAAATAAAACAAGAATAAAGAGAAGTTCATTTAGAGTTCCAAACATGTTCAGCTTGGTTGTTTCTAATTATACAAATACGCTGATGACATCATTAAGTGAATTCCAGTGATTTTCAGGAGAGGCTGCCTCTCTTACTGAGGTGCATCACTGAAGAAAACTCTGCAATAAGAATCCACTCAGGTTTGTTGACACTTGACAAGGTCTGAAAACAAGAATACTTCAACAACATATACACACTTATTACACACATACACACAGCAAAGGACCCTCCAAAACTGGAGCAGAAAGATACTTCTCTGAACATGATGAATTGTGCAACGAGATGGTGAAATATTAACAATATATACTCTGTAACTTTGTCTGATCCCTCACCTAGGACCTGTTTGCCTTGGGTGACCCTACCGGGGGCATGAAGCCCCTGACAGCAGAGTTTCTAGGATCATTGGGACACTCTCTACCACGATAAGGTGGTAGCACCGGGAGAGGTGCTCATAAAACCTCGTCTACAACTGGTTTAACATMATCTGAAATATTAATGAGACAATAACCACCACTGTCTACATCCCCTCTGTTCAACACAACATGCAGTGTTGAAGAAGGTACAGCTGAATCAAACAAAAAGTTGGCCAAAAGAAGACAAACATAGGCTCCTTAGTGTATTACTGTACAATTCAATTCAATTAAAAATACTTTAATGATCCAAAAGGGAAATTACATCTACAACAAGTCTGAATATCCTTTCCTAACACTTAAGAATGCATCTGTACGAAACTGACCCCTAGATTCCACAGCCTCTTTAAAATACAGCTCATCATCAACCCTGTMTGTCACAAAATCCACCCAACATCTCATGACCCTCAGATAAAGTCTGTTGCTACCAGTCCATTACCCCTCCCAACTTCCTTTACCCGTCAAAATAAAACCTGATAACACTTACCTGTGTTTCCAGCTTGGTAAACAAAACCCTGAACAAAATACTACTAATTAGGAGTAGGGCTGTGTATTGGCAAGAATTTGGCGATACGATACATATCATGACAGAGGGGTCACGATACGATACATCCCGAT
>NW_013953501.1:96170-97680 GCF_001266775.1 Austrofundulus limnaeus
GCATGAGTCTTTCAGAGATATAACCAATGTTGCATTCAAAGACATTTAAATGAAAAAAGAAAATAATTAATAAATCTTTTTCTGCTCAAACCATCACTGAGGAACTCTTAACCTTTTATGAAAATGAGAGAAAATTAAACTCCAGCTCTGGAGAATATTGGGGCGGAGGTTCAGACGAGCCCTTCTCCACCGACTCTAACATGATTTAATCAGAAATGATTGCTCCGCATCCAATTAAAGCTACAGAATAAATTGGCCAGCTCAACTTTCATTAAGAAGTGAAAACAGAACTAATAGGTTTTTAGAAGAATTCTGGAGGATTTTCCTGACTTTATCTTATCAACACAGTGGTGTAAACCCACAGCTTTTCTTCTGTTTTGTTGTTGCAAGAGCATTTATTTCAGGTCTTTGTTCTCCTCATGGAGAAGCGAAAGAGCAGGAAAGCAAAACTCTGTGCTTATCTAAGCTGAAGGCAGTATTTAGGGTCATAACCTCCTATTGGCTGCTTCACTCCAGTCTGAAGTTAAAAGTAGTTAGCAACAACTCTGATACAACTGAGCCTCCAGCTCTGGCCAAAAAAAAAAAAAAAGAAAAAAAAGTGTGGGCGGGTCAATCTGAGTGTTGCATCCAGCTCTGTGGGAGCTGCAGCGCCCAGTTAAAGATAGCAGCGTGGAACAGCATATCCTGGAGTCTGGATTAGGCCTGCCAAGTCAAGATTCCCTCACCAACTCTTTTCCTCTTCTAGTCACTTCATCTTCACATGAAGATGTGCTGGGGCAAAGTCACCCCCCGCACCACCATTTCATCACAGAAAGCCAGTTAGCCATGGGCATACCTCACAACAGCCCCCCCAAGACTTCAGAAACAACAAAACAAACTACAGCGAAAACAACAACCCAGCTCACAGGGAGCTCTGTCAAGATGATCATATTATTAGGTGAAGAGATATACTCATTTAATATCTCTAATGGTTACCGGGTAGTTGTCACACTATGTGCTGCTTCTTGTATCTTTAAATATAAAATCATACTGGTTAAACTCACGAAATATGTTATAAACAACATGTTTCAGTAAACCAACACTGTAGAACCACAGATAGTGAACAAAAACCTAAATATACAGTGGGTATCTTAAATAATACAGAAACATTTTTTATTAGAGACATTCAATTCAATACAATTCAATTCAGTTTATTTACTGTATACAGCACCAAGTCACAACATACGTTGTCTTAGGACACTGTACATAAAAAGAACAACCTAAATAAGCCAGCAGATTGTGTTGAATCACTTCATCACAAGTGTCGTTTCCGTTGCAAATGTGAGCAAAACTTTGATATTCTGTTAATGTTGAAAAATTCAGTTTCACAACTGCGGTGTTTCCATTAAGTAAGAAATGTTATTAAAGTCACGTGAATACGTTTGTTCTCATGATAAGTCATTACAAACATGGCAGCGATGGATGTAAACACATAGCATGTTGCTACCACGACACTAGCGCTCATCATCAG
>NW_013953501.1:98910-100865 GCF_001266775.1 Austrofundulus limnaeus
CACACACACACACACACACACACACACACACACACACACACACACAAATATGTATATATACGGGGGTTATATTGTTTTTGTTCTTTCTTTCTTTCTTTCTTTCTTTCTTTCTTTCTTTCGAGTGTTTTTTGGTCAACTGTTTCATGGAAACAGCTGCACCGATCAACATAACATTTGGCAGGAATGTCCGACCTACACTATGCCAGTCGCAGCTTTATGAAAGACCCCATATTTGAGGAGGGGGCTCCATCTGAAAAGGGGGTGTCTGGACATMCAAACATGCTTATAACAAAAACTATTCAACATAAGAGCTTCAGATTTTTTTTATTTTAGCTCTGATGAAGGGCTATCCACCAGGCCCACCAATGACACCCCCACTCCCCCCACAAAACAATAAATCTGTTTTGGTGAGCTCTGAGTTCAGGTGCATTGATGCTTTGTGAATGTGTGGGGGTCAGATATGCTACTGCTATGAGGTATCTAGTTTCACCACAAAAGACAGCTGACTTGTTAAYTGTTGAGTCAACACATCTTGCAGAAAATTCACCACAAGCCTTGTGGGAATAAAAATAAAATATAAATTAAACTAATAAGACAATACATAAAGCAATGTTAAAATAAATCAGAGCTATTCATGAGCATAAACCTGCTTCAGTCTTCATCTGATTCCAGTCAGAAATCAGGAAATGAGTTCCACATCTGAACAGAAAGGATTTTTTTATGAAAAGGAATCTTTCAGTTCTTACTGTCTGCAGCAGTTTCCCAGTTTAACCAGTTTTTTTTTTACTGTGACAGTTTGAGACCCAGTTTCTACTCTGCATTTCAGTGCTTGACGTGCTGTCAGGGAGTGACAGAAACAGGTGAGTGGTCACTATAGTGACCCCAATAAACCAGTGGCAGCTGATTTAAAATTCCTTTTGACTTTGGTTCTCTTTGTACTTCACCTGTATCTTATACATCAACATGTCTGATTTTACATGTCAGATTGTGAGGGAAGCAGGTCTGACATGAGTGCTGCGCTTTAGAGAAGAAATGTTACGGAAGTTAAGAGTGAAATAATTCCAGTCTTGTTATCGTGTTTGTCTTTTGGTGATGGATGATAAAGTTTCTGAGGGTTTAAGCACAATATTATGAAACTTTTAGAAAGTAATCCCTGAACATAACTACAACTGAAAGCTTTTAAAATAAATCCAGTTACTGTAGATATTAAGGCAGCTAATTCACTTCAGACTTCAGTTAAATATTGAGCTAATAGGCGAGTAGATGAGANCAGATGGTGCATTTAAGTTATTTTTAGGATCTACAGATAAAGTCTCAAACATCTTGACAAGTCTGTCACGGGTCGCGCACAAGCGTCAATAAGTGACGAGTCCGGCATGAGAATGTGTTGGTCTGTCTCTGCCTTGCTCCGAGGCACAGAGGTGGGGGTGTTTCAGCCCCCCTCCTTGTCTCTCTCTTTTTGCCTCTGTGTGCGAACGGACTGAGGTGGTCCAGTTCATACGGTACGGGGTCTCATCTAAAAATAGTCCAATGCAAACGTCCACATTATTACACATCACTGGAATTTATTGTTTGCAGGAATTTCCCGCATTATGAAAACTAGATTTGCGGGAATCGATCATAATGTGTGAAAACCATGTAAACAGCTGCACTGATCAACATGAAATCTGTCAGGAATGTAGATGTGTTCGACCTACACTGAGCCACCCAACAGTTTTATGATAGACCCCATATTTGAGGAGGGGGCTCCATCTGAAAAGGGGGTGTCTGGACATACAAACATGCTTATGACTTTAAAACTATCCAACAGAAGGAGCTTCAGATTTTTTTTAGCTATGATGAAGGGCTGTCCAGCTGAACCCTCCGCACCCCCCACCCAGAACACTGGGCCTCGTGCAAGAACCGTTCGTACGCACAGATTTGTTCTTAAGTTGTGCGTACGAGTGATTTAGGAG
>NW_013953501.1:101386-102884 GCF_001266775.1 Austrofundulus limnaeus
TTGTGAACAGCCACAGAATTTTAACCTTGGGCTGGCGCCCTGGCAAATCTTTTATCTTTCTTTCTCTGACTCATCTCTAAGCCTGAGGGCGGAACCAAAGATCGTCTGTTTCTTTTACTAACCCGGATGTCTTTGAGTGGCACACCCTTCTTCTTGACTCCAACCTAGGAAGAAAGCTGAGTCTCTTTCCGGAGGAACTCAGTTTGGCTTTTAAGTCTTAGCCAATTGAGCTAACTAGGGAAGACTTGACAGCCGGGACTCGGCACGCCAGCCGGTCCCACCCCGAGGCTTTAAGCCTCTAATTGTGTTTTCAACTCCCGTGGGGAGATTTTATTTTGAAAAGAAGGGACCGGATGTACAGTACAGCTAGGATCTTTCAGGCTTGGACTGAAAAAGACGAACAGTTACCTGGAAAACACCTACTCACCAAGGACCAGTAAGCGAGCCGATAAAAAGTTCCCTGACTGATCGGAGGTGAGGCAGTTCCTGCCCCGGTGGGTGTCTTAAGAAGACATCACCAGGTAAAACTGACGTGTTCCGGGTGATGTGTCATGTGGAAACTAAGTGCAAAAAGGATGTGCTGATTCGGTTGACCACACTTTGATAAAGTAAAAGTAGTAACCTACTAACCTTACTTTCCTCCTTTTCTTGTCTTTATTTGCCAAAACTTAAGCTGAAAGTGCCAGTAAAATTGTTTGGTTGTTAACATCAGAACTGACGTTTTACTGTTCTATATAAGTAATCTGAGTTGATGTGAATTGAAATTCGGACGCAGATTTTATCTCATTTTAACTTTGACACTTTTTATAGGAATAACCACAATCAAGTGTAACTTATGATCTGTTCAATTTGTGTAAATAAATGATTGCATAGTCTTTTATGAATAAACTTGAACTCATCTGAACGTTCACTTATTGTGTCACTTTTCACTTCGCACAGTCAAGATCAAGAAAAGTAATATCAAAAAAGTAATAAAAAGTAATACCAATACCTTGGTAAAAGTTTCCTCATAACCTTGTGTATGAGAGATGTGGGAGAAGCTTAATTCACCTTAAGCCCCCCTCCTACAATGTAAATACAATAAAAATTAAACCAAGATTTAGAATAATTATCATTTTGATCCATACATTGGTAATGTCTGACTGAGTCTCGTGTCACTTTATGTTCAATAAATTGGGCCCCGAGGTCAAAAAGGTTAAGAAGCCCTGATATATCTCATCCCTGCACACACACAACGCACCAAAACACCAGAACTCAGAAGTCATCAGAATGGATTTATTGTTTTGGGTGGGGGTCATTGGTTGGCCCAATGGATAGCCATTTATCAGAGTTATAAACATTTTTTTATGTCCAGACACCCTTTTCCAGATGGAGCCCCCTCCTCAAATATGGGGTGTATTTTAAAACAGTCAGCTGGCGCAGTGTAGATCGGACACATCCCTACCACCGATCACGTTGATCTGCGTGGCAGTTTCTGTGCTACGGTTGACCAGAAATC
>NW_013953501.1:103014-105591 GCF_001266775.1 Austrofundulus limnaeus
CTTTACAATAAGGCTCCCTTTATAGATGGCTTATAAATAGTTTATAGATCATTATTAATTTATCTGTAGACACTTTATCAATCGTTAATTAGTGTTTATTATTCATTCATTAGGGATGGAAAAGAGACAAAATCGTCTAGTTTCTTGCCAAATAGTGAGCCAAATCTGTTCATGTAATGTTGCATCTAAATGTGCTTTATTAAACTTTTCAGACTAGGTTGTAAGCACAATAATTTATCTAAAACACATATTGTACATATAATAATGTACTGTATTACCGCATTATACATATCCACAGTGTTCAAAGGGAGCCTTATTGTAAAGTGTAAAACAGCATAATATTTATTAATGACTAATAATGTCATAACAGAGCCTTATAGTGTACCATTTTTCACTTTACAGTAAGGCTCTTTTATGGCATTTATACAAGTTTATTAGTCATTAATAAATAATGTACCTACTATCTTACATTTTACAACAAGGCTCCCTTTGACAGTTGTTAATACAATATGTATATTTCAGTATTATAATACAATATTATTTTTTAAATATGTGTTTCTAATACATAATTGTGCTTACAAACACGAAGAGATTTGGCTCACTATTTGGCAAAACAGTTTTGTCTCTTTCCCGTTCTTAATTAATCCACAATAAACATTTATTAATGAATTATAAAGTGTTTACAGATGAATCAATAACCTACCTACAAACTGTTTATAAGCCATCTATAAGGGGAGCCTTGTTGTAAAGTGGTACCTAAAATAAAATAAAAATATTCAAGGCTTCATGGAAACAGTCCAAACTGTCATTTCTCAGCACAAGATGAGTTTATTTGAAAAACTATAAGCATTTATTCAAGCCTTTAATTAATTTTGGTCTAATTTAGTTTACCTGAGAAGCATCTCCTCAGATTTAAAGAGGATAAAATGATTTTGGATCCTCCCACGTCACTGCAGGGAGATGTTTCAGGCTGAGAATAAAAATACTTCCTTATGATAACTCAAGCTTGCCCAGATCTTGTTTCCTGTCTTGTTCCAGCCTCTTCAGCTGAGCATTGGGTCTTGCACCAACATATTTTCAATTTCGAAACTAAAAACTTTCAAATTTACTATAGCTGGTGTGAGCAAAAGCTAGTGAGAATGGAAACAGACAAAAAAACAGCACTCATCAGTGAGCAGCAGCCAAAACAACAGTGAAGAAAGAGGAGTGGAAGAAGAAGTCAATTACCCACGTGGAAGTGAACAGTGGTGAGGACTGGCAGCCTGCTTTCCCTCCGATAACCACCCCGTGTCATCCCTCTATGCCAACCAGAACTTTATCAGCCAGTTGGGGCTCAGAAGGAAAAGAAAGCTGCTGCATAAGTATTCAGAYGGAGCTGCGAGGTCCGGATGGAGGCGGGAATTAAGGGAGTCAGGCAACCACAGGGCAAAATGATACGCAGAGAAATGCAGAGAGAGACCCAGAAACTGGGAGATTAGGATTATTTTACCACCAAACATGTCTGTTTTAGTTCTGCAAAGTTACAAAACCTAAAGAGTCATACCCTGATCCAGAACTGTCACTCCTCTACTGCTACATGAACCAATAAAAGAGCCTCATCAACAATGTTTGTCTGCAGGACGTTAAAGCAATTTAAAAAATTTGAAAAAATATTGAAGTATTGAAGGAATATATATTTCCACAGTTTTTTCCATACCCACTGCAGCTGTTTTGTTCTGACCTCAGCCCACTTTGGAAGCACCTGTGCAGCTTCAAAATGTACATGATTTATACCACGTGTCAAACCCAAGGCGTACGGGCCAAATGTGGCCTGCCGCAGCACTTTTTGTGACTCGTGAGAGCTTCAAAGATGCATTAATATCTGTAGTGTATGCTGCTTTAAAGCCAGCACTGATAAACGTCATCTCCCATAATGCATGCTGAATATTTTACCTGTAAGTGGAGCTGAACACGGCTCAAAAGTAGCAGGTGAAACTTGTAAACACTCCATGTCTATGCTTTTACAGTCCGACTATACTTGCTGCAACCTAGTTGTACTGGGAAGTGGGAATTTCCCCATTTACAAGTCGTAAAATGAAATTGGAACACGATGGTGGGAGAGTTCAGAAATCAAGATGGCATCACCCAACAGTACCGGGTAAGTAAAACTCTCTTACTTTTCCTTTTAATAGTATTTCTGTATTACCGTATTTATTCCTGTATAATACGACCTCATGTATAATACGACCTCATGTATAATACGACCTCATGTATAAAAAGATCTCATGTATAATACGACCTCATGTATAAAAAGATCTCATGTATAATATGATCTCATGTATAATATGATCTCATGTATAAAAAGATCTCATGTATAATATGATCTCATGTATAATACGATCTCATGTATAAAAAGATCTCATGTATAAAAAGATCTCATGTATAATACGATCTCATGTATAAAAAGATCTCATGTATAATACGACCCCCCTTTTTGAGCTTAAAAGCACAAAAAATTAATTCTTAAACTACCTCCAATTTTATTCAGACTTGAAGATTTTTCAGCCTTTGCAGTCTTTATACATATCAGTAAAATGA
>NW_013953501.1:107732-109436 GCF_001266775.1 Austrofundulus limnaeus
CACCGAGGACCTATCCATGTCATCATTTACCCAGAATGCTTTGTGTGGAAATAAAATGGCTCCGTCCATGTTAAAATATATTTTTAAAAATTTACAAAACTAAACATTCTACAGTATTTTTACAGTCTTTATTTTACAGTTAAATATATATATGTTTATCAAATAAATTTTAACGTTACAACTAATCGGGGATCCCTTTAATGTTTCAAGTCTTTGTTTTAAATCAAACTTTAAACAAGGAACATAACAGATAAATCAAATGGTTAAAAGCAGAGTTAGGTTATAAAACAAACACTGGAATTGTCACACATCCACCGATCTGCCCATTATTTCAGTTTAAATCTCAAAATCAGACAAAAAAACTATAAAACAATGTGTTCAATAACATGAACAAGGTGACATTTCAAATATCAGCCCGTGTCAGACATGAGAACATTAAACTCTATCCACACCTGAACAAACACAGCATCCAGTGATATATTTTAGTGTTCACTCAAACTAAAGCTTCAAACTAAAGTAGTAAAAAACAGAAACCTCTCAGCTCAACAATATGAAATGATCTCGACTAATTAACCTCCTAATGAGCCAAGTATTTACCTCCATAAAGTACGAGCAAAGTTTGACTGAAAATGAGGTCATGGCAGAAGAAGGGTGGCACTTTATAAGCTTTACTGCAGCATCATGTAACGGCCCAGTTTTACTCTTCCTGCATCCACAAACACAACAACAACACAAACGTCCTGCTACACTCCGACGTAGATGGAGTTTGTGAGGGTCAGGAGTTCAATACGAACACTTTCAGAGAACAGGAAACAACACAAACAGATCATGGAGTCATTAAACAGCTCAGAGGGAAATAATCCCATCGCTGTGGCTCGCTCAGTCAGATTACAGCAACGCTCTAAGGTTTCACTGGGATGAGGGAYGTCAGAGTGAGAAGAGCTGAAATGTTAGCTGCCAGGCTAAAGGAGGCTGATTTACAKAGTCAAGGTTAAGAAGAGCTCCACTTCAGCTGAGGAAGCCTGTCTGTTTAACCAGCAGACATCAACACGGCCCTCGGAGAAACAGTGGCTGCTGCACCGTGCCAATGCACAACGTGACAAATATCACGCCACCAGTGCTAAAACATGACGCTTATAGAAGCTGAAATGTTGCTGTGCTGCAGTCGCTGCCTGATAAAACTTCACTTCACAAACACRCGAGGTGAGTTTCATGACTCAGCATGACACTGCAGACTTTTGGCCAAACTTTCCTCAAATTCAAACCAGCTTCGATGTAAAAATGTTCTGTTTTTAGTTTTGAATGTAGACTGTTTACACCTACTTAGCACCTGACAAGCTTGTGTGTCTGTTTCATTGTTTTGCCTTCAGTTTTTTTTTTCTTCTGAAGTTTTGTCACCATGTCAGGACTCTACTGACATTTTTACAAGTTTGTTCTGCAGTACGGCTGCAAAGATGAGCCTATCTACATGTCGGCTCTGGCTGTTCGAGAATCACCAACCCGGCTGCTCTTGTCCCACGTCCGTCTGAGCTTTTATAAAAAGTTGAAACCAAAGGAGTGTTTTAAACCCAGCAGTGGACTGTTCTTACAGACCCTCAGTAATCAACACATTTTCTCATTCAGAATGTGAGGATGCACTGAAGGATGTGAGGATGCACTGAAGGATGTGAGGATGCACTGAAGGATGTGAGGATGCACTGAAGG